>NC_139697.1:16202493-16335368 GCF_964188405.1 Protomyctophum parallelum | reverse complement strand
ACACGCACACGCACACACACACACACACACACACACACACACACACACACACACACACACACACACACACACACACACACACACACACACACACACACACTATAAACACAACACGAGATATATATCTAGATAGCTATAAACACAACATGAGATATATATCTAGATAGCTATAAACACAACACGAGATATATCTAGATAGCTATAAACACAACATGAGATATATATCTAGATAGCTATAAACACAACATGAGATATATAGCTAGATAGCTATAACACAACATGAGATATATATCTAGATAGCTATAAACACAACATGAGATATATATCTAGATAGCTATAAACACAACATGAGATATATAGCTAGATAGCTATAAACACAACACGAGATATATAGCTAGATAGCTATAAACACAACACGAGATATATATCTAGATAGCTATAAACACAACACGAGATATATATCTAGATAGCTATAAACACAACACGAGATATATAGCTAGATAGCTATAAACACAACACGAGATATATAGCTAGATAGCTATAAACACAACATGAGATATATAGCTAGATAGCTATAAACACAACACGAGATATATATCTAGATAGCTATAAACACAACACGAGATATATAGCTAGATAGCTATAAACACAACACGAGATATATAGCTAGATAGCTATAAACTAAGGCTGTCAAAAATAACGCGTTAATGGCATTAATCAATTGCGTTAATTAATTGCGTTAAAATATTTAACGCAATTAACGCATGTTAGTGTTCCCCCTAACATGCGCCCGTGCGCGCGGCTCAGGAACGTCCAGAGCATAACAAATCTGTCACTGTGTAGCACACAGTCATGATTGAACAACGCCAGAGAGATAGCTTGTGTATTGTAGTTTGGTTGCAAAGTGGTTTGATTCTGTAACTCTGTTGCGTTACTTTGTCTGCCTAGCAAAGCCCCATTAGGCTACACTGCACACACACACACACACACACACACACACACACACACACACACACACACACACACACACACACACACACACACACACACACACACACACACACACACACACACACACACACACACACACACACACACACACACACACACACTACTAGTGTTAGCTATCAGCGCGCTGCAAGAATCACTCGGGTCCGTCACAACTTGTGGACATTTTGAAAATGCCATTAATGTTTGTCCGGCTGGTTTCGTTTTGTCCTACGCGATTACGTGAATCAGCATGGCTGCGCCTGCAGTAGGCTATTACCAAAACAAACACATGGTACTTTTGTGTCGCTCATGGAAAGCAACTGGAAACGACCATGGATATATTAAAGACAGTTCTCCTGTGCTGCTGTGCACCGCGGAGATAATGCGCAACTCCAGGTACGAACCAAAACACTGACTGAAGCTGATTCACGACTAACTATCTCCAGACTAGTCCTGCAGTCCCGCAATGAAGGAGAGACAATCTCGCCTCTCACTACAGTCCACTACAATGCCATTCTAGCCTTAAAACCTACATTTATATGTTATTCAATAATTACTTTAGCGCAAAATATAGGCTTTTCTAAACCAAGCCCTGTTTCCAAAAATGCTTATGTGCCATTATTGTATTTTGTGAATTTCAATTAACTATAGTCTACAGTTTAACCCATTGCTTCTCAGCTATTTTAATTTCAAGGACCCCCAAATTAAATTGATAGAAAGTAGCCTAGGCCATTTTATTATGATTTTCATCTCTGGACTGGGACTCCAGTCTCCATTCATCCATCCATCCATCTTCAACCGCTTATCCCTAGTCGGGTCGCGGGGGCAACAGCTCCACCAGAGTGTTCCAGACTTCCCTCTCCAGAGCAACATTAGTGACTTCCTCCTGGGGGACCGCAGTCTACATGGCCAAAAGCCAGTGTTGATTTAACTCAAAGTGTAGGCTAGGCCTACAAATGCTCACATCACATCATGTCTATACTAAATGCATTAGAAAACAAAAATCATTCAAAAACAAATGTATATCCGCTTTCTGTCATTTATATTTCCATTTCCACAACAATAAACAGGAAAACATGGCATATTTTGGACATAGTTCGAATGGTGATTAATCATGATTAAATTAATTTTGAAGCTGTGATTAATCTGATTAAAATTTTAATCATTTGACAGCCCTACTATAAACACAACATGAGATATATAGCTAGATAGCTATAAACACATGAGATATATATCTAGATAGCTATAAACACAACATGAGATCACAACACTGGTATCGGTATTCAGTATCGGTATCGGCTAACACAGAAATTGTGGTATCGTATCGGAAAGGAAAAATCACACCCATGTGAACTGAGTGGTTCCCCCCCCCCCTCTCTCTCTCTCTCTCTCTCTCATTAGCAGGCAACAGTGCAGCACTATCCCTCTCTCTGTTTCTGGCACAACAACGCCCCTACTGGTACTAGTCATATACTGGTGCTCATTAACCAACACATAGGTAGGTGAACACGAACATTGCTGTTCCTTGGAGTTGTTGCACCACTCAAAAAGTGTATCGGGACATCCCTAGCAATGATATATCATTGACATGATTTCTCATGCCAATGAAGCCCTTTGAATTGAATTGAGTGGATCTACAGTACAAGCTCACAACATTCCCCCATTTTGAGCTTGTAGGTCTGCTATTTTTGAAAAATCGAAGAACGACTGACATGGAAACATAGCTTTTACAGAAAACTGTCAGGATTTAGAATTTTTTTTTTTAATCTGATCTCAGGTCAGAATGGGTTAAGCACAACATTTACAGCATCTACTGAATGAATTACTGGTATTTTTCTGGTTCCTCAAATTATAGGTGAAGTTCTCTGTAAGCCTCTTGGCTTCTTAACTTCTCCTGCACAATGTTACCATTAACATTACGTGTTGTGTGTACCTTTCTTCTGGTTTTACCTTTGTATGTGCTAATAAATAAAAACCTAAAAGCTAACGTTTTTCTCCCCCCCCTAAACGCCTGCTTATTGGAGGGACAAAAACAAGGGACATTAAGACCCCAAACAGATGACTCATCAGTCATCAGGCAACGAGTCAACAAAATGGAGTCACTGCCATAAATCATGACGAGTGTGGTTTCCTCCTGTGGGAGGGGGGGGGGGGGGGGCTGGGGGGGGGTCTTGGCTTGTCGACTGACAGCCGTGACTGGCGAGGAGGGTACGGGGGGGGGGAATGCCCATGGGAACGGGCTGGACTGCACTGGCATGGCATGGCATGTCAGCCTGGCTGGCAGCGCCCCCTCGGTGCCCCAAAGCCTGGCACTCTCCGACGCGATGGCGTTCCAAGGCGGGCAACGGGCCGGGCTGAAGGGGGGGGGGGGGGGGAGGGGGGGTTCGACCGTGGTGGGAAAAAATGTACGACAGTATCGGCATCAAAATGTACTTAAAAGTAATAAAAGTACAAGTACTTCTATTGCAGAATGTCAAGTTCAACATGTGTACAAAGTCTATTGAAAATAGATCGTCACAAAGAGTGGCATCTCAACACGTTTGTGTGTGAGTTTGTAGACATGTAGTCTGCTGTGTCCGCTATAGTTTTATAGCTTTATTTAACCAGTAAACAAAAACACATTGAGACAGAGTCTCTTTTACAAGGATGTGAACTGGCCAAGAGACAGAAGCAAAATGACACTTCAATGCTTTTTTATGTGATGTATTCCCATGCTTTTTTTGTTCTTGCTTAACCCATTCTGGGCGGGAACCCATTTTGGTGTTAGCATCTGATAGATATATTTGGTCTAGTTTGTGGGTGAATGCTCTTTTGACCTTTTGACCTTTTAAGCTAATTGCCCTGTGACTGACATTTGATGTCCGGCTGTCCCACTGACGTTAAAATAGTATGGTTCTGGCCCTGCCGGAGTCTCGATAGTAATACTTTTCCCTAGCCAGCGTTGGTAGATAAGAATTGTTTTTGTTTTCGTGGGCCATAACACCCAGCCTCTGTGTTTTTGCCCTTGAAGGTTAGTATTCGCTCTAACAGACTGGTAAACTGCACTCAATGACGTTCTGCCTTGTCACCTGATTCCACTAACTGATATTCATATCAGGACTATCTCTGCCCCGTGAGATATTTTCTGTATGCAATATTCAGTGACGTCTGGCATTATCTGTCCATTTGTTAACAAATATGTTTTTTAACCTTGTTGTTCAACACATTGTCCGGTGTATTGATTACGGTATGCTATATCAACCATGTTTAATTGAACATGGTCAGAGATCGTTGTGAAACGCTGTCCGGATGACATGTCTTCTTCTCTCCCGGAACAATGGTGAATATATCTGATCGAACCTCCCTCTAAGTTCTGCTTGTCTGAGTTCTCTTTCTTGTGTCCGTCAATTCATTCTAAGGTATATTGGTTAACTCTGTTATACTCTGACTTTTACTCATTATAGCCTAAAAGGTTTTTATAACCATTTCTGTAAAGTTACAAGCCCTCTGCTTCTATTCTGGTAAAGAGTATTTATGGTACTTAGATTACTTTCTAAAGTATTTATTCACTTCCGGTGCTCCGGAGCTCTCTCTAGCTCTCAAGCTATCGATCCTAAGCTATTGTTTAATATTATTAATACAGTCCTATACAGTCCTATACAGTCCTTACATAGTATCATTATTTTAAAGATGGATTCCATTTAAAATTATCCATCATTTGGTCCAATCTTGCCTCCTTTAACGAGTTTAAGCCTAAATTTTGTTAGCTGCTCCGAAAAGAAACAAAACCAGTCCTATATAGATTCACTTCCTCATATTCACTTGACACACACAAGGAAGAAATCAGACGGGAACAATTTTTTTGAGCATGGAGTTTTCTTTTGATCAGTGTTTGCCATTGTATCGGAATGCATGTCATCAGATTTCGACGGACAAGCGACTTTTTTATTTTGGGGTCCGTGAACGGCTCACGGCTCAACAGTAGTGAGCACTTCATGGACCTCTCACGGATCTGTGGACAAGCGATCGACGCATGGGGTTTCACAAGCCTGCCTTGTCCAGGGTCGGACGCTTCTCCACAGAACCAACCCTCCTCCCGGCTGTCTCTCTACCGCTGGCTCCGGACAGTGATTGTCTGCTTCTGTTACGATACAAGTTAAGTAAATCAATGCTTGATCTCTTTCTCTGTCTTTCTTTAGATTATACTGTCATTATAATTCTTCCCCTGATAAACACCTCGAGCAGCGAGGCATTCATTTTACCTTAGCAACTTAAGACAAAGTAGCGGAACTTTTTTATCATGTCATAAATTATTTTAACATGGTCTGTTTGGGGATCGGAACTAGATATATCTACTTTCCAGCACTCGATTTAGAACGATCGCTTCATTGTGTGCGGGAAATGTATATATAATATTTATTCTTGCTTTCTCCTCCGAGTCGACACGGAGCGATCAATGCAAGGGTAAATTTTCTACCTTATAACGGTCCATAAACAGACTGGTGTTCATTCACATGCTTTTCCCAGTGCGTAGCACTAATTAATTCATTAAATTTTTTTAACATCCCAAAACAATATAAGATTATTAATACCATAATTAAATTTGACTATTTAATTCCCATTGTTTTTAAATTAATAATAGCTCTTTTTAAATCCATTAGTGTCTGTGTGTGGTTGAAAGGACACTCCCTACTTTAGAGGGTGCTGTTATCTCTGGAATGTCAGTGGGAGGCGTGGGGGTGTGTGTGAATCCTGTGCCGGTGGTGTGTATATTGTGTGTGTGTGTGCGTATGCGTGTGTGTGTGCGTGCATGTTTCTCCCTCCCAGTCTTAGTGCACGTGTGTGTGTGCTTGTCCAATTATTAGGTGCTAGGAAGGGTCCCAAGTTTGTTTTGTTCAATTTATTTCCTGCTAATTGAATGGTCACAATATCCTATCTTGACCATGACCATTCAACAGTGTAAACTCTTAGTTATTCTCCCTTTAGAATGTTTTCCCCTTAAAGGATCATTTCACCATTTTCCAAAGCGAACAGATCACACTGTTCTTTGATATATCTGTCTCTCTCTCTCTGTGTTTGCATGTGTGCGTGAGTGAGGAACATTTCACTTTACATCTGGTACAACTCTCCACTGAGTTCTACATTTAATATTACATTATTAAGAAATATAGGATCATGACGACAATTACTGTCAGACCCCGATTCCACCATTTCTCAAGTATAGCCTCCATTCTACCAAAACCCAACTAAATAACATTTAATATTTCATTTTTACGTTAGGTAAACTTCCCAGTATTATTAATTAATTTATTTAAATGTATTTATTTTATTGACATTTATTTTTACATTTTTATTTTTTATTTATTTTTATTTTTATTTTATTTTTCATTAAAAAAATAAAAAAAAAAAAATCTTTTGGAATATTTTAATTTTGATTTTAATTTTGAAATATTTCAATTTCAATTTCAATTTCAGTTTCAATTTCAATTTTAATTTTAATTTTAATTTTAGATTTTCGCTTTTGATTTTAAATTGAATTTATTTTATTTTATTTTTTAATTTGAATTCTTTATGTTGACAATTCAGGTGCTATAGTCTATAGTACTAACAACAAACAAAAAAACAAACAAACAGATGTCACAGTTAGTCTTGATATCTCACTCAATTAGTTAAAACAAGTGATTATTATTCTATTTTTATTTGTACTTTCTTAAAGTCCAGTGTACAGACTTCATGTGTCAAACTGTTCACTGTGGTAACAGAATACTTTCTCTTTCTCTTTGCCCTCTATCCTTGGTCATTCGGAGACGTGCTCTCCCTCCCTATACTGTTGAATTCCTGGAGCGCTACTAGATTTCACAGTACAACCCGTTTTCATTTTCTCTGTGATTCTCACATTTATTGTTTACTTAGAATAGTAGCACAACTAGTTTATCAGTAAATTAGTGTGCCAATTTAGGGGTGAATAGATCAGTCTGTTCATCCAGGCCTTCAGAATAATCAGTTATTCCTGAAAGCAATCATAACATGTGAACGATCAGTCGTTTACATACTTTACAAAACATGTGTATTGATCAGTCAACCACATACTTTTAATCCCCCAGAATAGATCAGTTTGTTCTGGGAGGCATACAGTTTATCAGTGAATTGGTGTGCCAATTTTGGGGTGAATAGATCAGTTTGTTCATCCAGGCCTTCAGAATGATCAGTTATTCCTGAAAGCAATCATAACATGTGAACGATCAGTCGTTTACATACTTTACAAAACATGTGTATTGATCAGTCAACCACATACTTTTAATCCCCCAGAATAGATCAGTTTGTTCTGGGAGGCATACAGTTTATCAGTAAATTGGTGTGCCAATTTTGGGGTGAATAGATCAGTTTGTTCACCCAGGCCTTCAGAATGATCAGTTATTCCTGAAAGCAATCATAACATGTGAACGATCAGTCGTTTACATACTTTACAAAACATGTGTATTGATCAGTCAACCACATACTTTTAACTACCCCAGAATAATCAGTTATTTCTGGGAGGCATACAGCTCAATACCAGCTAAGACATCATTTTGTGCATAACATGTGAACGATCAGTCGTTTACATACTTTAACATGTGTCGTTCGGATTCAACGGTCGTCAGACCATAAAAAGTGCATTTTTGCGGAACGCTCAGGAGAAATATAATATCTATATAAATATTGGTTATTTTGATAAAGACCAGGCCCTCAGGAGAAATATGAATATGTATATATATATATATTTTTTAAGATACCTTTCTCTTTCTGCCTTTCATCTGCCCAGTGCACATGCGCAGGTGTTAGAACCAGTTTGAAGTGTTTGTCAGAATTATTATTTTATTGTATTATTTTATGTTTTATTTTTATTTTTTTCATTTCATTCACCAGTTTGTTCTTTGTTTTATCTGTTTTATCTCCAGATACGGACTTCTGTGCGGGTCGTGTTCAAGGGACAAACCGACGGAATTTCGACTTCCACAAAATACGAGGGAGATTGTTCGGCTGGTCTGACTTCTCTTCATTTGTCTGATTGCTCTGTTGATTGTGGACGTCGACATTCCATCCTTGTACAAGGTTTGACACTTGATCCCGACCCAACTCAGAACCGTCTGAATTCACTATGGTTAGGCCCAACCCCCAGAACAGTTTGCCCTAATCAGTTGCCCATAGATTTCCCATATGGAACAAATTTATTCCACTCACGTTTCACCAGACATTTTTTGTTTTCGTTTCACCATTTTTTTGTTTTCATGTTGTATGTGGTTTATTGAATGTTTTTCTTTTCTGTTTGCTAATATCTGCTTCCCAAGACATGTTCCCCTAATATTCCCTTCTCCCCACAATTAAATAAATATTAGGTAATTTTGATTTGATTTGATTTAATATTTACTGTTATAACCATTCCATTTCATCATAAGATCTGAGAGCCCATTACATAGATTATTTGAACTGATTTATCCCATCTTTGGGACCATCTAAATTTCATTCCATTATAATTCTTTATCCCACCTCATCATATTTTGATTATTTTAAATTTCATATTGGATTCATATTTCCCCTATATTGGAATATCCCCCCTGTAAACAGTTAACTTTATTTTCCCCATAACATAACCTATTATCCCAGAACCACCCCTTTCACCTTAAATTGAGTTTAATAAATAGGAACACCTACCTCTCCATTTTATTTTTTTGGTTTTTATCATCATGAGTTTAATTGGACTAGGCATTAATCTCCCCGGAATCACTTGATTCTATATTTTGACCTTTATATGGTACTAAGGGACTCCCAAAGACATTGTTGCGACATCGCGCTGGAGCGCATGAATAATATCACCATCGGAATACCCCGTTTCCCCTCTCCAAGCTCTTGAACCATGTGACGCCATATCAGTATCGCCCACATGGCGGTTTGCAGAGAATGTATCTGTGAACCTGTCATTAGGGGGGGGGGGGGGAAGGGGCGAAGAATCAGAAGAACTAGGGCATGCAGTCCGCTCCGACTAAGAGCTGGTTGACTGTCCAAAAGAACTCTCGCAGATTCAGTTCTGACAACGAACTGATGGCGAGCCAGAAGAACTGCTCTAAAAATGAACACTCATGTGGTCAAAAATGACACATCTCGCCGGCCAGGCCTTGGCTGCAACGGTTTGCTGGGTTGGTTGCCAATCCCGAAGATATCACCACCATCATCATCAAGAAAGAAAAGCCATTCTTTCTCTTTCCCAAAGTACCATCTAAATAAGGATTTTATGCCTAGTAAAGTTGAAATCATTGTGTTTTTTTTTTTTTTTTTTCATTGTTCCTGTTGCCATTCTGTTCCTGTTTGATTCATTGTTAAAGTAAAGTTTCCCCTGAGGATTTGATATTGTCAAAGGTCACGTGACCATTCGCCCACAAAATGCGATGGGGTTGATAGATATATTTGGTCTAGTTTGTGGGTGAATGCTCTTTTGACCTTTTGACCTTTTAAGCTAATTGCCCTGTGACTGACATTTGATGTCCGGCTGTCCCACTGACGTTAAAATAGTATGGTTCTGGCCCTGCCGGAGTCTCGATAGTAATACTTTTCCCTAGCCAGCGTTGGTAGATAAGAATTGTTTTTGTTTTCGTGGGCCATAACACCCAGCCTCTGTGTTTTTGCCCTTGAAGGTTAGTATTCGCTCTAACAGACTGGTAAACTGCACTCAATGACGTTCTGCCTTGTCACCTGATTCCACTAACTGATATTCATATCAGGACTATCTCTGCCCCGTGAGATATTTTCTGTATGCAATATTCAGTGACGTCTGGCATTATCTGTCCATTTGTTAACAAATATGTTTTTTAACCTTGTTGTTCAACACATTGTCCGGTGTATTGATTACGGTATGCTATATCAACCATGTTTAATTGAACATGGTCAGAGATCGTTGTGAAACGCTGTCCGGA
Organism: Protomyctophum parallelum; assembly: GCF_964188405.1. NCBI lineage: Eukaryota > Metazoa > Chordata > Actinopteri > Myctophiformes > Myctophidae > Protomyctophum > Protomyctophum parallelum. Next base: position 16,325,451 of record NC_139697.1, on the reverse strand, counting down.
TGACATGTCTTCTTCTCTCCCGGAACAATGGTGAATATATCTGATCGAACCTCCCTCTAAGTTCTGCTTGTCTGAGTTCTCTTTCTTGTGTCCGTCAATTCATTCTAAGGTATATTGGTTAACTCTGTTATACTCTGACTTTTACTCATTATAGCCTAAAAGGTTTTTATAACCATTTCTGTAAAGTTACAAGCCCTCTGCTTCTATTCTGGTAAAGAGTATTTATGGTACTTAGATTACTTTCTAAAGTATTTATTCACTTCCGGTGCTCCGGAGCTCTCTCTAGCTCTCAAGCTATCGATCCTAAGCTATTGTTTAATATTATTAATACAGTCCTATACAGTCCTATACAGTCCTTACATAGTATCATTATTTTAAAGATGGATTCCATTTAAAATTATCCATCAGCATCATGTCGTGCTTTACCTATTGAAAAATAGCAGATCTACGAGCTTGTAGGTCTGCTATTTTTGAAAAATCGAAGAACGACTGACATTTTTAGAATCTGATCTCAGGTCAGAATGGGTTAACACTTACAGCACGTAGGACGCCTGAGAACGTCATAGGATAGAGTAGAGTAGAGTTCAAATGACGTGTGAGGACGTCCTAGCGACATCCCAGCGATGCGGGGCGAGATATTAATATTCAGAATTTTTCCTATTTATTTTTTTGGCATTTCGCTTTTCGCTTGCCGTATGCTAACGCTCAGTGCAACTATTAGCTTGTCATTGACTCCCACGTTAGCGAGACGGAAAGAATGACTCGTAGCTCCTAATCCAGGGCGCTCTCCGTGGTGATGAATAGAGCGATATGCTGGCGCTTATTTTCTGCTCCTCATCCGTCTCTCCCGCAAAATATGAACGCTTTTTGGAGCGTAAAACAATATATTAAGATGATCGGGGATGTTGAGGTCACTTTGTAAAGTCAACTTTTTTAGGAAAGTGTTTCCGGTTCATGGCTTTCAAAGTAAAAGCGATCAGACACCTCCGGTATTCTATAGCCTATATTTTGAAGGCAGTCGGCGTACTCAATGTGTTAATCAGACCAGTGTGTGTCCAGTGGAAACCTCGTATGAATCTGATCTCAGGTCAGAATGGGTTAATGTAAATCGCTCTGGATTAAGAGCGTCTGCTAAAATGCCTAAATTGTAAATTGTAATGCTACATATAGTAGTCAAATAGTACAGTCATAATTCACAACGGCCCAATAATACATCCATGACATATACCTCAATAAACCTGTACAAAGTATAGAACGGATCTCCAACAATGCTATAACACGCTTGTCTGGTACAAAGAAGGCTTCTTCTGCCCGTGGGCGACTGATACATTATGCGTGCTCAGGCATGCGCGTCGTCTCGTGGGAGCGTGTTTAGGCATGCGCGTCGTCTCGTGGGAGCGTGTTCAGGCATGCGCGTCGTCTCGTGGGAGCGTGTTCAGGCATGCGCGTCGTCTCGTGGGAGCGTGTTCAGGCATGCGCGTCGTCTCGTGGGAGCGTGTTCAGGCATGCGCGTCGTCTCGTGGGAGCGTGTTCAGGCATGCGCGTCGTCTCGTGGGAGCGTGCGGTTTGCCAGTCATGTAGTCGCCCCAAAAACAGAACAGAGAGAGAACGATGTTTTTTTTGTTTTGCATTACATTGTCAGTGATAATTGAGCGCAGAAGACGTGTCACCCGAGGGTCCGTTTCTAACCCATTTTGGGCGGGAACCCATTTTGGTCGAAGAGCGACTGGCATAGAAGACATTTTTAGAATCTGATCTCAGGTCAGAATGAAAACCGTCAGGATGTAATAGACATTTTTAGAATCTGATCTCAGGTCAGAATGGGCTAAATGAACACGCCACGGTCTGCAGTGCCAGTATACATCCATAGCCAAATCCATCAGAGACCGAATGCTAAGTTGATTAATTTAAACTCCTTCTCCTATCATAAGTATGTATGTGTATACGCTGCACACACACAAGACACGAGAGCTCTTATTTTTAATGTCTTATTTAATGTCTCATATCCATTCCAACTGACAGCTCTGGAGGGCGTAGGGAGAGGCTCAGCGTCGAAAACCCATTCTGGGCGGGAACCCCTTTTGGTGTTAGCATTATGCTATGCTTTAGCTATTGAAAAATAGCAGATCTGCAAGCTCATAGCGCGCCACCGAGTGGCGCGCTACGAGCTTGTAGGTCTGCAATTTTAGAAAATTCCACTGACATAGAAACATAGCTTTTTCAGAAAAGTGTCAGGATGTAGAAGACAATTTTAGAATCTGATCTCAGGTCAGAATGGGTTAAGTAAGGGCTATGATTTATGAACGATCTATTTTATTCCCAAAATGTGGATATTGCATTGATTTATTTTTCTCTCCCCCCCCCCCACCACCACCCCACTTTGAAAAGATTTAAAATGAACCCAAACTAAAACTCCTAAAACTCTATCGTATCTATGCAGTCTATGGGAGAAGATTCACCTTGAGTCTAAAACTCTATCATCTCTATGCAGTCTATGGGAGAAGATTCACCTTGAGTCTAAAACTCTATCATCTCTATGCAGTCTATGGGAGAAGATTCACCTTGAGTCTAAAACTCTATCATCTCTATGCAGTCTATGGGAGAAGATTCACCTTGAGTCTAAAACTATATCATCTCTATGCAGTCTATGGGAGAAGATTCACCTTGAGTCTAAAACTCTATCATCTCTATGCAGTCTATGGGAGAAGATTCACCTTGAGTATAAAACTATATCATCTCTATGCAGTCTATGGGAGAAGATTCACCTTGAGTCTAAAACTCTATCGTCTCTATGCAGTCTATGGGAGAAGATTCACCTTGAGTCTAAAACTCTATCGTCTCTATGCAGTCTATGGGGAGAAGATTCACCTCAAGTCTAAAACTATATCGTCTCTATGCAGTCTATGGGAGAAGATTCAACTCGAGTCTAAAACTCTATAATCTCTATGCAGTCTATGGGAGAAGATTCACCTTGAGTCTAAAACTCTATCATCTCTATGAAGTCTAGGGAGAAGATTCACCTTGAGTCTAAAACTCTATCGTCTCTATGCAGTCTATGGGAGAAGATTCACCTTGAGTCTAAAACTCTATCATCTCTATGCAGTCTATGGAGTTGATTCACCTCGAGTCTAAAACTCTATCATCTCTATGCAGTCTATGGAGAAGATTCACCTCGAGTCTAAAACTCTATCGTCTCTATGCAGTCTATGGAGAAGATTCACCTCGAGTCTAAAACTATATCATCTCTATGCAGTCTATGGGAGAAGATTCACCTTGAGTCTAAAACTCTATCGTCTCTATGCAGTCTATGGGGAGAAGATTCACCTCAAGTCTAAAACTATATCGTCTCTATGCAGTCTATGGGAGAAGATTCAACTCGAGTCTAAAACTCTATAATCTCTATGCAGTCTATGGGAGAAGATTCACCTCGAGTCTAAAACTCTATTGTCTCTATGCAGTCTATGGGAGAAGATTCACCTCGAGTCTAAAACTCTATCATCTCTATGCAGTCTATGGAGATGATTCACCTCGAGTCTAAAACTCTATCATCTCTATGCAGTCTATGGAGAAGATTCACCTCGAGTCTAAAACTATATCATCTCTATGCAGTCTATGGGAGAAGATTCACATTGAGTCTAAAACTCTATCATCTCTATGCATTATATGGGAGAAGATTCACCTTGAGTCTAAAACTCTATCGTCTCTATGCAGTCTAGGGAGAAGATTCACCTTGAGTCTAAAACTCTATCGTCTCTATGAAGTCTAGGGAGAAGATTCACCTCGAGTCTAAAAGTCTATCATCTCTGTGCAGTCTATGGGAGAAGATTCACCTTGAGTCTAAAACTCTATCATCTCTATGCAGTCTATGGGGAGAAGATTCACCTTGAGTCTAAAACTCTATCATCTCTGTGCAGTCTATGGGAGAAGATTCACCTTGAGTCTAAAACTCTATCATCTCTGTGCAGTCTATGGGAGAAGATTCACCTTGAGTCTAAAACTCTATCATCTCTATGCAGTCTATGGGAGGAGATTCACCTTGAGTCTTAGGCTCTTTCCCAATTCCCCCCTTCGCCATGGCCCTTAGCCCTTCCCCTTGCTGATGCACGTTCACGTGAGGAGGAAGGGTTATCTCAATCCTTTTTTGTCCTTTATTATGGAAAAATATTATAATAACCAATATTATTTGAATGTATTAACAATCTGCATTGCCAAAAATATCGCAATCTCTAGCAAAGGTTAACGTTACCTCACGTGAACTAACGATATGACACGGCGTTGCATTCATACAACGTTACCCGTTCATTTGGCGCTTTATTCTTTTTTTATTTATCGCCGGTGCCCCGGTGATACAACTCGGATGCAAGCTAGCTTATTAGCAGGCATCAGTCCGACCCCCCAGACCACGATATGTCAACATTCTGCAGTTTTGGAGCTCTTAAAAGCCGTGAAATAGCCTACTGTACCTACATAACGCTGCCACTGCATAACGTTGGCTACTCACTGCAGTGATAGCTATGGTTTTATCATGACCAATGTTAAACTAATCCCCACAAGTTGAGGGCGGGGCAGGGAAGGGGCGGGGCGGGGCCGTCGCTGCATCCTCTAAACCCGCCGCGGCACCCCGTGTGGTGCGCGCCGGGCGCCTTCTAAGGGGTGCGCGACATGTGAAAAGGCTAATGGTGGTGCTATGGTTTTATTTTAAATGTATAAACCCATTTTGGGCGGGAACCCCTTTTGGTGTTATCATTATGTTATGCTTTAGCTATTGAAAAATAGCAGATCTACAAGCTCATAGCGCGCCACCGAGTGGCGCGCTACGAGCTTGTAGGTCTGCTGTTTTTGAAACAAATCGAAGAACGACTGACATAGAAACATAGCTTTTTCAGAGAACTGTCAGGATGTAGAAGACATTTTTAGAATCTGATCTCAGGTCAGAATGGGTTAACATATTATGCCAATATATGGCAAGTATATGCAGGAATGTAGCCTATGTTGCATATTATTATGCCATATTCAGGGTCATATTATGTGCATATATGTCCACCACCACCACCACCAGATGGTGACATGTTCATATTGCGGTGTTGCCGGAGTACATCTCCCAGCGTCTGCCCCCCCCTCCCTCCCAGTGTGTCGATATAATAATAAGTGAGACGCTCAGAGAACAAAGGCTGAGAAATGTCAACTCTCCAAGGAGACACACGGAGACATGAAAGAGAGGGAGGTGTGTGTGAGTGCGTCTGCGCGCGCGCGTGTGTGTGTGTGTGTGTGTGTGTGGGGCTTAAGGATGTACGCAACGTGATGAAATAAGAAGAAGTGCAGGGGCGAGATGGGAGAGAGAGAGAGAGAGAGAGAGAGGGGTCAGACAGTTCAGAACAGTTGTTCTCAAACTATTTCGTGCCAAGGACCTGCACAGCATGCTATGCATGTATTTGGCATTGTGAGCTTGTAGATCGGCTATTTTGAGCCACCGCCGCCCCTTGATTGATGATGTCACTGTGTACAGTGACAGCCCTCCTCACAGACAGACCCAGTAGACAGAAATGGTACCGTATTATTATGCTAAGTAAGAAAATAGATGAAGTCGTCCTTTACCCACTTTCACTTACAAAATAATGTAATAATGCAATCTACAAGCTCGCAACACGTTGCATTGGCGACGCACTGTGACTTTTGCGTGCATGTAGATGGGCACACGCACGCAACACACGCACACACACACTCCAATGCATGTGCCACAGGAATTAATTTAGCCAAGTGCCGACAGGATATGAGTTATAGATTTTAATGTACATGGACAGCTCTCTAGTGTGTCGGCCAGTCTGGTCTCTCCCTGCTCCAAACGGACCTCCTCTGAGCTTCAGCAACACAAAGACTGATCTCAAGACAGAACCAAACCCCGGTTGGTTCTGTGTCTTTGGCCCACGGACGGAGCCCCACCTAAAATGATTCTGTGCCAGGGACCCCCACCTAAAATGATTCTGTGCCAGGGACCCCCACCTAAAATGATTCTGTGCCAGGGACCCCCACCTAAAATGATTCTGTGCCAGGGACCCCCACCTAAAATGATTCTGTTCAGGGACCCCCACCTAAAATGATTCTGTTCAGGGACCCCCACCTAAAATGATTCTGTTCAGGGACCCCCACCTAAAATGATTCTGTGCCAGGGACCCCCACCTAAAATGATTCTGTTCAGGGACCCCGACCTAAAATGATTCTGTTCAGGGACCCCCACCTAAAATGATTCTGTTCAGGGACCCCCACCTAAAATGATTCTGTGCCAGGGACCCCCACCTAAAATGATTCTGTTCAGGGACCCCCACCTAAAATGATTCTGTGCCAGGGACCCCCACCTAAAATGATTCTGTGCCAGGGACCCCCACCTAAAATGATTCTGTGCCAGGGACCCCCACCTAAAATGATTCTGTTCAGGGACCCCCACCTAAAATGATTCTGTTCAGGGACCCCCACCTAAAATGATTCTGTGCTGACCCCATAAAGAATAGTATAAAGTCGGGTTAAAGAGGTTAATACATGTTTTGTAATAACTAAGTTGTGCTTAGTTCTTTTCCATCATTGGTAGAGGCTAAATGGTCTCTCTCTCTCTCTCTGCTGACAGCAGTCTGTGAAAATGTGATATTAGGCTGATCCGTCTGCTGAAATGTATCTCTCCCCCTCCACATCCTCTAGCAATGTACCACGGCCAACACACACACACACACACACACACACACACACACACACACACACACACACACACACACACACACACACACACACACACACACACACACACACACACACACACACACACACACACACACACACACACACACACACACACACACACACACACACACACACACACTAAATGGAGTCCACCTCCCAGTACAAACAGAAGCAGGGCAGCTCTCAGTACAATACAGCATCAGCACCATGGACAGTTCCATGGACAGTTCCATGGACAGCTCTCAGTACAATACATCATCAGCACCATGGACAGTTCCATGGACAGCTCTCAGTACAATACAGCATCAGCACCATGGACAGTTCCATGGACAGCTCTCAGTACAATACAGCATCAGCACCATGGACAGTTCCATGGACAGCTCTCTGTACAATACATCATCAGCACCATGGACAGTTCCATGGACAGCTCTCTGTACAATACTGCATCAGCACCATGGACAGTTCCATGGAGCGCCGCTTTGTTTCGGTTCTTCCAATACTAGTTTATAGTCTCAACCAGTCGCTGCGAGTTGGAATACAGAGAAGATGGATTTACCAAACAAACGATTCCTAGAATCAGAACTAAAAAACATCGCTAGAATGCTAGGATGCAACATTTTGTAGAATCGTCCTCAGGTCTAAATGGGTTAAATAAGACATTAAATGAGAGTTCTCGTGTCTAAGTGTGCAGCGTACACACTTATTGTGGTAACTTCACATAAAGAGAGGCACAAACTCAGTGTTTATGTCTTTGATGCTTTATCTCAGATTTGCAGAGCAAACAATACAGAAACCACGTGGGAAAACATAAAATAAATAAACAAAATGATACGGATGATGGATGGATATACAAAACGATCATTACACCACACTAAACTAAATAATCAGAACGCCTCTGGCCGAGAGGAAACAGTTTGGTTTATGCCGTGTTTTCCCCGTTTTACACACACGCGCACACACACACACACACACACACACACACACACACACACACACACACACACACACACACACACACACACACACACACACACACACACACACACACACACACACACACACACACACACACACACACACACACACACACACACACACACACACATTTTTCAAAAAATAGCAGACCTACAAGCTCGTATCGCGCCACTCGGTGGCGCGATATGAGCTTGTAGATCTGCTATTTTTAAATAGCTAAAGCATAACATGATGCTGACACCAAAATGGGTGCCCGGTCAGAATGGGTTAAAACCTAACAGGTGCTAAATCCTCCTCTGACCCTCACTGGACGGCTGCTCGTTTACCGCTGCTCTCCCCGTCTAATTAACAAGACCGTTTACTGGCCACGTCTCGTCACATGTGATCAAGGGCTCCTCCGGAATGTCTGACATTTATCTTGTGCGTGCGTGTGTGTCTCTTCGTACATCTTTGTACAGTGCTCAGTGTGTGTCAGTGTTGTTTTCGTCGACTAAAACTAAGACGAAAAATGTTCGTCGACTACCTTTTTCCACTGACAAAAACAAATGGAAACTAAATGAAAACTAAGCTACGATGACTAAAACTCAGACTAAATATACTGACAATTTCGTCGACAAATAAAAACTAGACTAAAATGTTAGGAAGGGACTAGTGGACAAGAGATCCAGTATAAGTCATTTTACTCTTGGTTGCATGCTGAAAATAGCTGATTTACAAGCTCACAACGCGTCGCGTTGGGAGCTTGATCGGCTTGTAGATCGGTGTAAAAACACTCATTACGACGGCATCAAGGCCCACCAAAACACATTTTAGTCGACTAAATCACCTGTAGATTTAGTCGACTAAAATCTTATGACATTTAGTCGACTAAAACTAGACTAACACTAAGACATTTCCAGGTGACTAAAATGTGACTAAAACTAAATTAAGTTTCAGTCCAAAGACTATTACTAAACTAAAATAGAAATTTGCTGCCAAAAACAACACTGGTGTGCGTGCGTGCGAGCTTGTGTATACCTTGTCTCCTGCGGCTACTGATCTTCCTGAAGCAGGTGCCTTCACACAGCCTGTTGAGCCTCTGCTGTTTGATCAGCTCCATGATCTCTGGCTGGATCTTCTCCCGGAGCTCCCTGCATGAGGACATTGATTGATTGATTGATTGATTGATTGATTGATTGATTGATTGATTGATTGATTGATTGATTGATTGAACAGAACATAATGTCAAGTAGCGCCCAGGATTACATAATTAATTAGACAATAAATTGACACTGGGTGAAAAACTAAATTAGTTACAATTCAGAGAACATGCATCTGACCCACCATAATCAAAAGAACCCCCCTCCCAAAAAAAAAAAGAAAAAAAAAAAGAAAGAAAATACAATACAAAATAATAATAATAAATAAATACAAAATAATAATAATAATAAAAAAAAAAAAAAAAAAAACAAGCTTACAGCTTGTTTCCATTGCAGTCCTTAGTAAGCGTTGTGTATGATGTCATGTAGTGTGGTGCTGTTGAGTGCTGAGTGCATGGAAATGCATAGATGTGCTGATGTGTCCCTATGGGCACGTAATGAAGAAGTCTGAGTGGATGCGTGGGTGTACCTGCCACGCAAAGTGCATACGCATGCACGCTCACGCACACACACACGCACACACACACACGCATATTACGATAAAATGGTGAGGTCATCAACATTTTTATGCCGTGATTTTACGAACGAACGAATCCACAAGTTACGGTTCTCATTAGTTCACATGCAATATACATCTGACAGCATGCATGTTCCTGTGGACTGTTATACCGTATTACCGTATAATAACCGTACATCTGACAGCATGCATGTTCCTGTGGATTGTTATACCGTATAACTTATACGGTAGGTAGGCCGGTAGGTAATGCACCGCAACCCAAGAGGCTTCACGCACACTGTAGCACTCTGTAGGGTGGAAACCTCATATGACCCAAAACTATAGGGATGTCCCGATACACTTTTTTCATTTCCGATATCTGTGTTAGTCGATACCGATACCAGAGAACAATATAATAATAAAAAAAGAAAGAATTTCTAATCACCGACCGGGAATAGTGTTTATAGCTATCTAGCTATATATCTCATGTTGTGTTTATAGCTATCTAGCTATATATCTGGTGTTGTGTTTAGAGCCATCTAGATATATATCTGGTGTTGTGTTTAGAGCCATCTAGCTATATATCTGGCGTTGTGTTTATAGCTATCTAGATATATATCTGGTGTTGTGTTTATAGCTATCTAGCTATATATCTCGTGTTGTGTTTATAGCTATCTAGATATATATCTGGTGTTGTGTTTCTAGCAGACTCCTCATTCAAATGTGGACTTGCAGATCGGGACATCTCTACCCAAAACTGTTACTTTCAAAAATAGCACGAGCAGATCTACGAGCTCAAAATGTGTCTCTTCGCGCCCATTTAAAGCTTTAAAGCGGATCTGCTATTTTTGAGACGTTTTACGTGGCAATGTAGTACGATCAATTATCTGGGTATTGATTTAGGATAGGAGAAAACCCACACAAAACGGAGATATGGAGATAGGAGGTTTCTGCCTGACAGCAACGATGTACTGTACAGGAAGGTATACTGTATGTGGGGAAACTACACACGCTGCATGTGCTCAGGGCTCGTCAAAGGCTCGTTAAGCGAACATCTGCATGCTCGTCTCCTGACTATTTGATGTGCATGGTGGTGGTGGTGTAGGAATGCTAAGCACAGCATCCATTATGCAGTCAACTCTCCTAGAGCTGTGCTCTCTCTCTCTCTCTCTCTCTCTCAGTATGTTTCACATGCTGTCTCTCTCTCACAGTATGTTTCACATGGTGTCTCTCTCTCTCTCTCAGTATGTTTCACATGCTGTCTCTCTCTCTCTCAGTATGTTTCACATGCTGTCTCTCTCTCAGTATGTTTCACATGGTGTCTCTCTCTCTCTCAGTATGTTTCACATGCTGTCTCTCTCTCTCAGTATGTTTCACATGGTGTCTCTCTCTCAGTATGTTTCACATGGTGTCTCTCTCTCTCTCAGTATGTTTCACATGCTGTCTCTCTCTCTCTCAGTATGTTTCACATGGTGTCTCTCTCTCTCAGTATGTTTCACATGGTGTCTCTCTCTCTCTCAGTATGTTTCACATGCTGTCTCTCTCTCTCAGTATGTTTCACATGCTGTCTCTCTCTCTCAGTATGTTTCACATGCTGTCTCTCTCTCTCTCTCAGTATGTTTCACATGCTGTCTCTCTCTCTCTCAGTATGTTTCACATGGTCTCTCTCTCAGTATGTTTCACATGGTGTCTCTCTCTCACAGTATGTTTCACATGGTGTCTCTCTCTCTCACAGTATGTTTCACATGGTGTCTCTCTCTCAGTATGTTTCACATGGTGTCTCTCTCTCTCTCAGTATGTTTCACATGGTGTCTCTCTCTCAGTATGTTTCACATGGTCTCTCTCTCTCAGTATGTTTCACATGGTGTCTCTCTCTCTCAGTATGTTTCACATGGTGTCTCTCTCTCAGTATGTTTCACATGGTCTCTCTCTCTCAGTATGTTTCACATGCTGTCTCTCTCTCTCACAGTATGTTTCACATGCTGTCTCTCTCTCTCTCAGTATGTTTCACATGGTGTCTCTCTCTCTCAGTATGTTTCACATGGTGTCTCTCTCTCTCTCAGTATGTTTCACATGCTGTCTCTCTCTCTCAGTATGTTTCACATGCTGTCTCTCTCTCTCAGTATGTTTCACATGCTGTCTCTCTCTCTCAGTATGTTTCACATGCTGTCTCTCTCTCTCTCAGTATGTTTCACATGCTGTCTCTCTCTCTCTCTCAGTATGTTTCACATGGTCTCTCTCTCAGTATGTTTCACATGGTGTCTCTCTCTCTCTCAGTATGTTTCACATGGTGTCTCTCTCATAGTATGTTTCACATGGTGTCTCTCTCTCTCACAGTATGTTTCACATGGTGTCTCTCTCTCAGTATGTTTCACATGGTGTCTCTCTCTCTCAGTATGTTTCACATGGTGTCTCTCTCTCAGTATGTTTCACATGGTCTCTCTCTCTCAGTATGTTTCACATGGTGTCTCTCTCTCTCAGTATGTTTCACATGGTGTCTCTCTCTCAGTATGTTTCACATGGTCTCTCTCTCTCTCAGTATGTTTCACATGCTGTCTCTCTCTCTCACAGTATGTTTCACATGCTGTCTCTCTCTCTCAGTATGTTTCACATGGTGTCTCTCTCTCTCTCAGTATGTTTCACATGGTCTCTCTCTCAGTATGTTTCACATGGTGTCTCTCTCTCAGTATGTTTCACATGCTGTCTCTCTCTCTCAGTATGTTTCACATGGTGTCTCTCTCTCTCAGTATGTTTCACATGGTGTCTCTCTCTCAGTATGTTTCACATGCTGTCTCTCTCTCAGTATGTTTCACATGGTGTCTCTCTCTCTCTCAGTATGTTTCACATGCTGACTCTCTCTCAGTACGTTTCACATGGTATCTCTCTCTCAGTATGTTTCACATGGTGTCTCTCTCTCTCTCTCAGTATGTTTCACATGCTGACTCTCTCTCTCTCAGTATGTTTCACATGGTGTCTCTCTCTCTCAGTATGTTTCACATGCTGTCTCTCTCTCTCTCTCAGTACGTTTCACATGGTGTCTCTCTCTCTCAGTATGTTTCACATGGTGTCTCTCTCAGTATGTTTCACATGCTGTCTCTCTCTCTCAGTATGTTTCACATGGTGTCTCTCTCTCTCTCTCAGTATGTTTCACATGCTGTCTCTCTCTCAGTATGTTTCACATGGTGTCTCTCTCTCTCTCAGTATGTTTCACATGCTGTCTCTCTCTCAGTATGTTTCACATGGTGTCTCTCTCTCTCTCAGTATGTTTCACATGGTGTCTCTCTCTCAGTATGTTTCACACGGTGTCTCTCTCTCTCTCAGTATGTTTCACATGCTGTCTCTCTCTCAGTATGTTTCACATGGTGTCTCTCTCTCTCAGTATGTTTCACATGGTGTCTCTCTCTCAGTATGTTTCACACGGTGTCTCTCTCTCTCTCAGTATGTTTCACATGCTGTCTCTCTCTCAGTATGTTTCACACGGTGTCTCTCTCTCTCTCAGTATGTTTCACATGCTGTCTCTCTCTCAGTATGTTTCACATGGTCTCTCTCTCTCTCTCAGTATGTTTCACATGGTGTCTCTCTCTCAGTATGTTTCACATGCTGTCTCTCTCTCAGTATGTTTCACATGCTGTCTCTCTCTCAGTATGTTTCACATGCTGTCTCTCTCTCAGTATGTTTCACATGCTGTCTCTCTCTCAGTATGTTTCACATGCTGTCTCTCTCTCTCAGTATGTTTCACATGGTGTCTCTCTCTCTCTCAGTATGTTTCACATGCTGTCTCTCTCTCTCTCAGTATGTTTCACATGCTGTCTCTCTCTCTCTCACAGTATGTTTCACATGCTGTTCTCTCTCCCAACAAATAATAATTTTGACGTCAGGCCTAAATGGGTTAAGTAATAGCCCTGTAATAAGGGGGATAATCAAAGGGGAGTGGGTCATTATTGAGAAATAATAAAGCCCCTCAGGGTGATGAAGACCCCCCACACACACACACACACAGACCCCCCCCCCCCACACACACACACACACACACACACACAGTCACACACACACTACGCGTCAGCTGGGTCAAATCACACTGTCAGGCTTTATTTCTCAATAATGACCCATTGATTATGCCTTTGCTTAATTGCTCATCCCTAAATAGCCTTATGGAGTTGGACGTTTACTGGGATCTGGTGAAGTGGCAAATATTGTACCACTTTTCAAAAGGAAGCGCTGTGGAATCAATAACCCATTCTGAACGGGAACCCATTTTGGTGTTAGCATCATGTTATGCTTTAGCTATTGAAAAATAGCAGATCTACAAGCTCATAGCGCGCCACCGAGTGGAGCGCTACGAGCTTGTAGGTCTGCTATTTTTGAAAAATCGAAGAACGACTGACATTTTTAGAATCTGATCTCAGGTCAGAATGGGTTAATCAGACCAGTGTGTGTCCAGTGGAAACCTCGTATGAATCTGATCTCAGGTCAGAATGGGATAAGGAATTAAGTCTGGGGCCATTGATGTTGCAATCTGCTGGAGACCGCTTTAACCAACTTAGGCCCGACGTCGGAATTTAAAAAAAATGTTTCTGTATCAGTGGTGCTCAATATTTCATGTCAAGGTCCCCAAAATATTATACGTAATATGCATCCCCCCCCCCCCCCCCCCCCTCATCTGAAAATATGTTGTTCCAGGGACCCTCCCAGAAGCAAAGATTTGAGTTAAAATGTTCACTCTGTAATAATATATATATTCAAAGATTTGAGGCACATTTTCACGATTTTTCAAAAGTAGCAGATCTACAAGCTCATAGCTACGAGCTTGTAGATCTGCTATTTTACAATAGCTAAAGTATAACATAATTCTTAGTTAAAACACCAAAAGGGGTTCCCGTCCAGAATGGGTTAAAGCAATATTTAAAGTCTAGCATTAACACTTTCTCTCATAAATGTGACCTCAGCATTTTTGTGAAACTGAAGCTACATGAATATTTCATTAGTCCCCCGTTTATAAGGCCGGGATCATTTGGGGGTTGATGAAGAATTTTGACGTGAAACCAAAGAAATAAGAAGAAAAAATTATTGCTTAGTGGACCGAAAAGTGTGTTTCCAAAAGCTTAGTTTCTAATCAAAATATCGCCTCGATCTAAACGTTTCGAGGAGCATTATAACATAACATTTGCATCTGTTTATAGCCCAACAAGACCCGAGTACAGATTCTACAAATGTCTTCTAAATCATGACAGTTTTCTGAAAAAACCTGCATTTCTTTGACTTTCCTGTGCCGTCTGAAACTTTTCCTCTCTGCACAGTAGTCGATCCGTAGCAGCAGAGCCAGACATCCATTGGCTTTGATTATACCTTTTCTTTGCTTACACGCCACAGGCCACATAATTGGCTCGGAGTTTGATCTCTGCCCTTTCCGATATTGACCCTCTCTCTGTCTCTCTCTCTCTCTCTCTCTCTCTCTCTCTCTCCCTCCCTCCCTCCCTGGTCGGCTGAGAATCGACTGCCACAGAAGGAGCACCCTTTCTTTTCCCGTCCACAAACGATTTTCCGATAGTGCTGCATGACTACTCCATTAAAACGCACACAGCGCACACATTATTCTCCATCGCTGCATGAGGCCTGAATCCAGCGGTGGGTCAGACTAATAATGACTGTCACACTCTTGGTTTGTTCGGGAACACACCCGTCGACCATGGAGCCCCACTTATGGACCCCCACTTATGGACCCCCACTTTTTGAGAACCCCCTAAACTACAGAACATGGAAGTCTGAAGCATGACTCCTACATCTATACCCCTGTGTGGCGCGCAGACGGAAGCACAATGGCCGCCCTTCACGATTCAGACAGACTCGGTGGCGAGGAAGAATGGAAGCGGTTGAGCGAAAAGTCATCTCCTCCGTACAGTATACGGCATACGGTACAATAGATCATGTAAACGCTTCTCCCTTTGTCCCTTTGAATCACATTGTCAAGAGAGAGAGCACTGCTCAGAAACGAGGCTATACATGAAATGCTCGCGCAATTATCCGCAGGCATTTCCTCATGCCTGTTAAGCACGCCTCTCTCTCTCTCTCTCTCTCTCTCTCTCTCTCCCTCTCTTCACACATATTCACAGTGGGGTTCAATAACAGGTCAGGACGGAACATGTAGTCTCCTACATTGCCGCGAACAAAGCCATTGTTAAAACTGCCATTTTCTCCCTGTATCTCAGCACCCGAGGAGAGGAAGAAGTACTCAGATTTACCAAATAGTATCAGAAAGAGCCACTCTATATGAGCTCAGTGGTAGAACAGCTTAGCTTGTATAGGCTGTTAATTTGTCCATCGTCAGGGATAGTTGTGGTTATAATGGAGACAAAGATTTAAATAAAATACAAATCACAGAACTAGAGCAGGACCGATGACAGAATTTTGAGTCCGATTCCTATTCTGATTTCACAGACTCCTAGACCAACTATTACCAATTGGCTTAATGTTTCCATTTGAGAACATTTAACTGACAATTTTAATCGGGACATGTCGACTGCCGATACCGGTGTCGTCAAAATAGTCAGTGTTGATTTCGTCGACTGACGAAAACTAAATGGAAACTAAATAAAAACTAAGCTATGGTGACAATTTCGTCAACAAATAAAAACTAATGAAATGTTAGGAAGGGACTAGCGGACAAGAGATCCAGTATAAGTAATTTTAAAATGAGTTGCATGCTGAAAATAGCCGATCTACAAGCTCACAATGCGTCGCAGCGTCGTCATTACAACGGCATCAAGGCCCACCAAAATACATTTTGTTCGACTAAACCAACATGTACCAATATTTAGTCGACTACAAGTAAACAAACACTAAAACATTCCAGTTGACTAAAATCTGACTAAAATTTTATTAAAACTATTCAAGAGACTATGGGCTCCATTTTCGTCACCGCTAAACCCCTTATCCCTAAACTTCGTGTCACAACGTGTCAATGTAGACTATTGGCTAGTTGAACTACTCTAAAATGTTTTTCAAAATAGTAAAAAAAAAAGGGCAAAGAAGTTTAGGGATAAGGGGTTTAGTGGTGACGAAAATGGAGCCCTATGACTACAACTAAAATCAGAAGGTGCTGCCATAAAAACAACACTGGAAGGATTCCCATCACTATAGTAAATTTTAAAGAAATAAAAAATCCAATAAAGAAATATACATCGCATGGATGCTCCTGGGACGTATCTTCAGTGATGTTTCCTGGTCAACAGGGTTTTGGGTCTTCCAACATCATACCCCTCACTCAGGCGACCCAGCCGGGGTTGATCAAATCCCGACTTACGTCCCAGTAGCTACCCTCGATCAGTCCATCAGGGAATGAGCAAGGCCACACAATCCGTTGCTCCGGAAATACTCTGCCGGGACTGGGAGAACCAAAATCTTGCGCGTGGAGAGACTATGCTCTGTGGGTTGTCTCCTGTCCGGGCCCCTCCTACGTACGTCTCACCAGGTCCACACCTGCTCTCACCAGGCCCAGGACCTGTGCGTTGCACCAGACTCCCAGCACCAGGCACTCCATTCAGGAGTGGTGGATTATAATGGCCCTCCTAAAGGCCTCACCGTGGGTTTGTTGGGCTTCCTCCTCACGGAGGACACAGGCTGGGGCGCTAAACCATACTGCTCACCTCCTTACAGAGAACACAGGCTGGGGCGCTAACCCATACTGCTCACCTCCTTACAGAGGACACAGGCTGGGGCGCTAACCCATACTGCTCACCTCCTTACAGAGGACACAGGCTGGGGCGCTAACCCATACTGCTCACTACCTTACAGAGGACACAGGCTGGGGCGCTAACCCATACTGCTCACTACCTTACAGAGGACACAGGCTGGGGCGCTAACCCATACTGCTCACTACCTTACAGAGGACACAGGCTGGGGCGCTAACCCATACTGCTCACTACCTTACAGAGGACACAGGCTGGGGCGCTAACCCATACTGCTCACCTCCTTACAGAGGAAACAGGCTGGGGCGCTAACCCATACTGCTCACCTCCTTACAGAGGACACAGGCTGGGGCGCTAACCCATACTGCTCACCTCCTTACAGAGGACACAGGCTGGGGCGCTAACCCATACTGCTCACCTCCTTACAGAGGACACAGGCTGGGGCGCTAACCCATACTGCTCACCCGGGTGCCGTCTACATTCCGGCTGTCACCCGTCTCTCTATAGTATATAGATATATATATATATATATATATATATATATAGAGAGATTATACTCACAGGATGGGTAGCGGTATATATATATAGAGTATATATACTCACAGGATGGGTACCGGTATATATATATATATATATATATATATATATATATAGAGTATATATACTCACAGGATGGGTACCAGTATATATATATATATAGAGTATATATACTCACAGGATGGGTACCGGTATATATATATATGTATATATATATATATATAGAGTATATATACTCACAGGATGGGGCGCGACTGGAAGTCCTCCTGATTCATCCTCTCCGACTGGCGTATCTTGAGGATCTCGGTGTAGCTCAGGTTCTGCAGGCGGCTCTTGAACTGGTCCAGGGAGTTAGGCTTCTGGGTCAGCGCACGCATGATCTGATCCCGAACCACTTGCATCACCTGCACAGAGGAAGAGTATAGGGTCAAGGTCAAGTTCATTCATATGTCCCAAGCTGCATGGGCAAAACAGTAGAACATACATACAGACACAAGATACAGATTGTTAAATTGTTAAATTTCTAAAACGGGTAGTCCCAATACTTCATTCTGATTGGCTGGTTACCGTCACATGACCGGTGTAAATTTCACCGATAACCCACTCCTTCAATCACGTTGCATCATCCTGCAGCCTTGTAGCTGGACTGGGGAAGGGGAGCGCTTGATTTCTTTACAAACACATGCCGTGCGGGCGTCTTAAGCACCGCCCGGCTCATATGACTGTGAATGTGTGGCTCCAGGCAGCCCCGTAAATACATCAAGCGTCACATTCTCCCGTCACATAGCATACTTGCCGAGCAAAACAAGGAAGTGTTGTGGCTCTGGCTCGCTCGCTCTGGTGGCGCAAAGCGTAGCTACTTTTGTGAATTTAATAGTTTTATTAGGTTAATATGGCTATATGTTTGTAACCGTTTTAGAAAAGCAATAAGCCACTCGAGGCCCCAGCTTACCGGGTATTTTACACTGGCTGGAAGCCTATGCCCCCAGCCATTGTAAAATACCTGGTAACCTGAGACCTCTCGTGGCTTATTGCTTAAATAAAGCGCAACTAGAGCTGAAGTGCGCCGAGTGTAACTAACTACATCTATCCTCAGATATACCGTCAAAAATAACAACAAAGAAATCATTGTCTTAAAAAGTTTGGTGTCCTCACAGGTATAGTATAGTTGTGTGTGTGCGTGTGTGCGTGCATGCGTGCGTGCGTGCGTGCGTAGGTGCGTGCGTGCAGGCGTAAAGTATGTGCGTGCGTGCGTGGGTGCGTGCAGGCGTACAGTGCGTGCGTGCAGGCGTACAGTGCGTGCGTGCAGGCGTACAGTGCGTGCGTGCAGGCGTACAGTGCGTGCGTGCAGGCGTACAGTGCGTGCGTGCGTGCGTGCAGTGCGTGCATGCAGGCGTACAGTGTGTGCGTGCAGGCGTACAGTGTGTGCGTGCAGGCGTACAGTGTGTGCGTGCAGGCGTACAGTGCGTGCGTGCGTGCAGTGCGTGCATGCAGGCGTACAGTGTGTGCGTGCAGGCGTACAGTGTGTGCGTGCAGGCGTACAGTGCGTGCGTGCAGTGCGTGCATGCAGGCGTACAGTGTGTGCATGCAGGCGTACAGTGCGTGCGTGCGTGCGTGCGTGCGTGCGTGCAGTGCGTGCGTGCGTGCGTGGGTGCGTGCGTGCAGGCGTACAGTGCGTGCGTGCAGGCGTACAGTGCGTGCGTGCAGGCGTACAGTGCGTGCGTGCAGGCGTACAGTGCGTGCGTGCAGGCGTACAGTGCGTGCGTGCAGGCGTACAGTGCGTGCGTGCAGGCGTACAGTGCGTGCGTGCGTACAGTGCCAGACAGAGACAGAGTGCTTTACGAGGAGGGAGTGAGGTCAGAGATCAACACTGTCCTCGTTCCGTGAGTTGGGAGTAGGAACAGAGAACACTGACCTGAGATAAGATTCTAGAGGAACAGAGAACACTGACCTGAGATCAGATTCTAGAGGAACAGAGAACACTGACCTGAGATCAGATTCTAGAGGAACAGAGAACACTGACCTGAGATCAGATTCTAGAGGAACAGAGAACACTGACCTGAGATCACATTCTAGAGGAACAGAGAACACTGACCTGAGATCAGATTCTAGAGGAACAGATAACACTGACCTGAGATCAGATTCTAGAGGAACAGAGAACACTGACCTGAGATAAGATTCTAGAGGAACAGAGAACACTGACCTGAGATCAGATTCTAGAGGAACAGAGAACACTGACCTGAGATCAGATTCTAGAGGAACAGAGAACACTGACCTGAGATCAGATTCTAGAGGAACAGAGAACACTGACCTGAGATCACATTCTAGAGGAACAGAGAACACTGACCTGAGATCAGATTCTAGAGGAACAGAGAACACTGACCTGAGATCAGATTCTAGAGGAACAGAGAACACTGACCTGAGATCAGATTCTAGAGGAACAGAGAACACTGACCTGAGATCAGATTCTAGAGGAACAGAGAACACAAACACTGACCTGAGATCAGATTCTAGAGGAACAGAGAACACTGACCTGAGATCAGATTCTAGAGGAACAGAGAACACTGACCTGAGATCACATTCTAGAGGAACAGAGAACACTGACCTGAGATCACATTCTAGAGGAACAGAGAACACGCCATGCTGTTCCCCCGGAGGATTAACGAGCTGATTTTATCACGTCATCCACTCCATCCCCTCCCCCTCCCCCTCCCCCTCTCTCTCCCTCTCTCCCTCTCTCCCCCCTCTCTCTCCCTCTCTCTCTCTCTCTCTCTCTCTCTGGGCCGCCAGCAGGATGCCTCGCCTCGGTGCACGACTTTTAGAGAAGTTGGCAGTCAAACTTGTTTCATGTCCCGATGTTTTAGGAACATGACACAGTCTTTAAGAGTGTTCAAGACAAGCCCAGAGCTTTGAATGGAACCGCGTAATACTCATAGAATACTACCCCCCTAACGACTCTGGCTCTGTGATATATCGCTGCACTGAGTCTCAGAACTCATTATCTGGTGGACTGGCTGCAATAAAAGACTCCAGTTCCCAAACAGCAGCAGCAGGCGCTGAAACCAAAACGTCCCGGACTCTCATCAGAACACAAAGATCTTCATCAGGATTCACAGTCAGTCTCACACGAGGCTGAATTTATATCCCCCACCGCCCAGTGTTGTTTTCGTCGACTAAAACTAAGATGAAAAATGTTCGTCGACTACCTTTTTTCACGGACAAAAACTAAAAAGAAACTAAATGAAAACTAAGCCATGACGACTAAAACTAAGACTAAATATACTGACAATTTCGTCAAGAAATAAAAACTAGACTAAAATGGACTAGTAGACAAGAGATACAGTAGAAGTGAATTGTGTAAAATCTGTCATTTCGATGGCATCAAGGCCCGACAAAATACATTTTAGTCGACTAAATCAACTGTAGATTTAGTCGACAAAAATTGCGTGACATTTAGTCGACTAAAACTAGACTAACACTAAGACATTCCAGGTGACTAAAATGTGACTAAAACTAAATGTAAACTATTCAAAAGACTATGACTAAAACTAAAATCAAAATGTGCTGCCAAAAACAACACTGCCACCGCCCCACCGCCTCTCTCCCTCTCTCTCTCTCTCTAATTGGCTAATCAATCCCACATTGAACACGTGACCAAATGTGCGACTGTTTTGTGACCCCTGAACCCAAACATCCTGAACCCCTGAGTGAAAACAAAACACGGCCCATAATATAGCACAATAATAATACTAGCCCAACGCAGTGACGTAGAGTCTGTGGGGGCTGGAGGGCCAGGGCGCCCCCATGAGGATTTTCGGGGGAATTACACCCAACCGCACTGAAGACAGTCAAGACACTGTCCAACACCGCCCTCCCCTGGCTAAACCAGGCATGGGCCCCCATTGAGGATTATGAAAACTATTTGTTTCTGGCCGCCACAGCGTGAAACGCACATCAGAAGCCGATGCCAGGGACTCGTTTCCCAGCCTATAGACAAGCGGCGGTTACCTCGTGTGGCCTTTTATAGTCGCTTCTTTTGGTAGCTTCTGTTTTCGTAGACCTGGTTGCTTATTTCTCTCGCAAATTGGCAACACCGCCCTGGCGCAGCAGCAGCCTCCACTGTGAGGATTTTACACAGAGTCAGAGAGGTGCGCGCTGCGCTCAACTCCAATCCATTGCTGTGTGTGCAGGTGGTGTTATAATAATTTATAACTTGTTTGTAAAATTAATGAGGGGAAGGGGAGAATGTAATCCTCATGTAACCCCCGTTACAACACCCCCGTTACTGTAATCCAGATTACACATTTTAAAATGTACTCTAAGACGTTACAGTTACTTTTTTCTTTTACTCTGATTACGTAACTCTGTTACATGTAATCCGTTACTTCCCAACCCTGCATATAGTGTAGCTTTAAGCACAGTAAGGCTATACTTTAGTAAATGTACTTATGTTTACTTCCACCAGCGAGTCAAACTGTCAAACTATGAGTTTGTGTCGTCTGCTGTCTGATCCACATCTCATACGTTTCACTAAATCCAGAGCTCCAACAAGCCGCCAAAAACAAAACAAAAAAACACACACATTATCCTGGCCGTCTGTCGACAGCTGAATACCAAGGGAACGGAACCAAGAATAGGTTGAAAGACTCCAAGTTTACTTTAACCCATTTTGGGGCGGGAACCCCTTTTTGTGTTAGCATTATGTTATAATATAGCTATTGAAAAATAGCAGATCTACAAGAACTACAAAACTGTCAGGATGTAGAAGACATTTATAGAATCTGATCACAGGTCAGAATGGGTTAAAGTGGTTAAACCTGTACTGGGGATTTGGACTGGGCTACTATAAATAGCTGCTGAGCCTATATGAATAATTAAAGTAGCAGGAAACTGAATTATTTCCGATGAAAAACAACTGCAGTGGCTGCCGGTCTGTCGCTAGTCGCTACGCTCACCACCATCCAGCCTATATTGTCACTACAGTTCCTATCACAGTGACAGCGCCGGTGTGTTGCCATGTCCGCTTAATATGAGCCACTTTGGGCTTGTTTTTTATGCGAAGACTACCAAGAGCGCCTCAGGAAAAGGCGCTCTTGGTAGTCCCCTTCCAAGTTGAGAACGAAAGGTGACCGGGACTTTGCACTCAGAGCCCCAACTCTTTGGAATGCCCTCCCCCTCGAGATAAGGCTTGCAGAATCCGTCCCCCGCTTCAAATCCCTCCTAAAAACTCACTTTTATAAAGCTGCTTTTAACATTCCCTATTGTTCTTATGTCCTACTGCATTTCTGTACATTGCCTGTTCTTTATTCTCATTATTGTCAACTGTTGTTTATGGTGTGCACTGCATTTGTTCTTATTTTTCTGTAAAGCACTTTTTTCACGTTTTGAAAGGTTCTATATAAATAAAGGTTTATTATTATTATTATAGTTGCAGTAGCTTATACGTTTCTAAAGTGTAGTTACTTATTTGTGGCTTAACTTCCTAAAGTTGTTTAGTGCATGGTTCTAAAAAAAAATCACATTCCCCAAATGTATTTGTCCACGGACCACCACCCATCTGAACATATGTTGTGCCAGGAGGGACCCCCTCTATACAAGATTTGTGTTTGTGTAAAATGTTTTAAAAAAAAATGCCACATTTTTCACTTTTAGATATTTGTGAAAATAGCTGATGTATTATAATGTTTAAAGTGCTCATGTGTTAGTTGCTTCTTCCTGGGCTCGTTTTCATGGACTTAGTTGCTTATTTTTCTCACAGAGTCTGGTAACAGCAGCAGCACTCAGTGATTGTGAATTCAGAGTGACAGGTAGAGCTGAATAATGTATACCGCTCACTGACAAAACTCAGCAGGATTCGACCACCCTGGACATATCGTTGCTGGACTTTTTGTTTTGTAAATGAATGCCTCTGGGATCTGCTATACTTTTCTGCTGTTTTTTTAATTTGAATCCTGAAAAGTAACAGCTTTGGACATGATGAAGGATATTATGAAATATAATTAGGTTTATTTTTGGAAGATGCTTCTGAACATTCCTGCTATAGTCAGTTTGACCAATTCAAACACTCTTTAATCTAATCTAAACTACTGCTAGTTCCGACACTTTAATTACTCTTTCATCTTAAAATAATGAATAACCGGAAATAGCCGATCTACCAGCTGTAGACCTTGCATTGCCTAAGGTCCCATAGCTGGAGTATCCAGTATTACTATTACTATATTATCTATTTTTTGGTCCCGAGGTTGGACGAGGCCATCGTCGTTCTGTGCTGCTCGACCAGCATTGGAATTAAAACGCTGCTTCGCTATGGCCCACACTGCCACAACACACGCTGACAGGCCATTTGTAATGGCCTGTCATTACATAAAAAAAATAATTTGAGCCCTAATCATTAGCTTTATTCTAGTGTGTGTGTGTGTGTGTGTGTGTGTGTGCGAGCGTGCATGTGTGCGTGTGCGTGTGTGTGTGTGTGTGTGTGTGTGTGCGTGCGTACCATACTATACAATCTGACGGCCAGTGAGGCAAGGTTGTAATTAAAAAAGCGACGGACGGGAGTGATGGATCTCCAGTGACCTGATGATGGCGAGCTGTGGCCCTCGTCTAATTGTAACTGCGAGTTTTTTTCCACCTCTCCGAGAAAGAAAAATGGTGCCTGTCTGCGAGTGCGTGAGGAGGAGAAAGGCGGAGGAGAGCAGAGGAGAGGAGAGCAGTGGAGGAGAGAGGAGGAGGAGAGAGGTGGAGGAGAGAGGAGGAGAGAGGTGGAGGAGAGAGGAGGAGAGAGGAGAGAGGTGGAGGAGAGAGGAGGAGAGAGGAGGAGGAGAGAGGCGGAGGAGAGAGGAGGAGAGAGGAGGAGGAGAGAGGTGGAGGAGAGAGGAGGAGGAGAGAGGAGGAGGAGAGAGGTGGAGGAGAGAGGAGGAGAGAGGAGGAGGAGGAGAGAGGAGAGAGGAGAGAGGAGAGAGGAGGAGAGAGGAGAGAGGTGGAGGAGAAAGGTGGAGGAGAGAGGTGGAGGAGAGAGGAGGAGAGAGGAGGAGGAGAGAGGTGGAGGAGAGAGGAGGAGAGAGGAGGAGGAGGAGGAGGAGAGAGGTGGAGGAGAGAGGCGGAGAGAGGAGGAGGAGAGAGGCGGAGGAGAGAGGAGGAGGAGAGGTGGAGGAGAGAGGTGGAGGAGAGAGGAGGAGAGAGGAGGAGGAGAGAGGTGGAGGAGGAGGAGGAGAGAGGTGGAGGAGAGAGGTGGAGGAGAGAGGAGGAGAGAGGAGAGAGGAGAGAGGAGGAGAGAGGAGAGAGGTGGAGGAGAAAGGTGGAGGAGAGAGGAGGAGAGAGGAGGAGGAGAGAGGTGGAGGAGAGAGGAGGAGGAGGAGGAGGAGAGAGGTGGAGGAGAGAGGTGGAGGAGAAAGGTGGAGGAGAGAGGAGGAGAGAGGAGGAGGAGAGAGGTGGAGGAGAGAGGTGGAGGAGAAAGGTGGAGGAGAGAGGAGGAGAGAGGAGGAGGAGAGAGGTGGAGGAGAGAGGAGGAGAGAGGCGGAGAGAGGAGGAGGAGAGAGGCGGAGGAGAGAGGAGGAGGAGAGGTGGAGGAGAGAGGTGGAGGAGAGAGGAGGAGAGAGGAGGAGGAGAGAGGTGGAGGAGGAGGAGGAGAGAGGTGGAGGAGAGAGGTGGAGGAGAGAGGAGGAGAGAGGAGGAGGAGAGAGGCGGAGGAGAGAGGAGGAGAGAGGAGGAGGAGAGAGGTGGAGGAGAGAGGAGGAGGAGAGAGGAGGAGAGAGGCGGAGAGAGGAGGAGGAGAGAGGCGGAGGAGAGAGGAGGAGGAGAGGTGGAGGAGAGAGGTGGAGGAGAGAGGAGGAGAGAGGAGGAGGAGAGAGGTGGAGGAGGAGGAGGAGGAGAGAGGTGGAGGAGAGAGGAGGAGAGAGGAGGAGAGAGGAGGAGGAGAGAGGAGAGAGGCTGATGAGAGCAGAGAGGAGCGAGCCAGAGATCTAACGATATGGGGGCAGCCTGCAGGGAGTTTGCTGAGACTGCATAAAGCAGCCCCATGGTCCCTGCGGGGTGTAAACCTAGCGCTATAGGTTCTCTACGGGAGGAGAAGCACCAGGGATCTTTAACCAGGTGGAGATGGAGCGAAAGCCACAGCAAAGGCTTTGATGAGCCGTGTAGAGCAGTACTGCTCTAAAAACAAGCTTACAACACGCTTGTAACCTTTTTTTGTAGTCTATTTTGTTGCAGGACAGACTTCTATGGAAGAAACTATGACTTCTATGGAATCCAAATAACTGAAAGTGGCGACTGATTTAGCCCCCTGTCCAAAAACATCAGCAACACCACATCGACTCTGTCCTGGTTATATCGACCCTGACATGGATGCTGACTGCACACCACCGTTGACTCGCCACTTGCTATTGTTCTCTGCGCCGCGTCAAGGATTAGGTTTTTCTCATTTTTCAGCAACTTTAGCCAGTTGGTGGAAAGTAACTAAATGTGCATTTACTAAATACTTTACTTTAACATGTTGAGTATGTCTGTTTTTTTAACGACTTGACACTTCTACTCCACTCCAACTCCACAATGAAATGTTATACTACAAAACATACATTAACCACTTAAAAGCACTGTTTTCAACGTTGTCGGATGTGAGATTGTAGATCTGCTATTTTCAAAACATTTACGCACTTTGAAAATGTAACAAAACCTTGTAAACCTTTGAATACACGGCTTTTCACCAAAAGATTATCCTTTTTTCCACAACTCCCTAGTCCAAAAATCCTAGAGGATTCATTCCTCGATAACTATAAATATAAAAGTTCAGACTATAAATTACTTCTGAACTTTGCCCCTCTGTTTGTCATGTTTGTCCACACACACACACACACACACACACACACACACACACACACACACACACACACACAGTCTACTTCAAGCTCCGTTTTTATGAGTCATTGACTCTCTGTAAATAAAAACAGCGACACAGCGTTGCATAATGTCTGAGCTCATCGGATTCTAGGCCACAACGCTGCCTGTCTGTCAAGATATTACTACTACAAAGCAATCCCACTCTCGCAATTTACAACGTAGGCATTTAGCAGATTGACTTACAATATTTAAGCAAGTTAAACATTATACATCTAATGTAGAGAGACAGTGTGGCCCGGACGGTTAGCTCAACCGTCTGGGCACTGTATGGCTGCTGAGCCAGCCTGACGGCGTGCCGCGGGTTCGACTCCCGATCCCGACGGCCTTAGCCGCGTCTTATAATGTAGAGAGTAAACTAGGATCATAGGTAAACCATGAACCTTGCTTTGATCAGTCTAAATATTAGACAGATTTATTTAGATTTAGATTTATTTAAACGCGTAGGGGGATCACTCCAAAAACGGACGTGATATTGGACGGTGGAAATATTGCCAGCATTAAAACCGTAACCCAAGACATTTATGACGCCCCCCGCAGCTCACATGCTAACGCACACATATAGGCCTCTAGAGAGTAGCTATAGCCTATACGCGCACGGGGACTGCTCATTAAAATGGCTCGTTTGCAGCTACGTCTGCCTCCGACAGACGCAGTAAAAAAAAAAGAAACTGAGGGAGAAAGAAAGAAAAAAAAACACACAATTCCGTTTGCTGTCCATGCCGCGTGCATGCGTGGCTGCACTCATGCTAATTAACGCCGCGAATATTCATCAAGTTTAACCCATTCTGGGCGGGAACCCATTTTGGTGTTAGCACTATGTTAATATGCTTTAGCTATTAAAGAATATCAGATCTACAAGCTCATAGCGCGCCACCGAGTGGCGCGCTACGAGCTTGTAGGTCTGCTATTTTTGAAAAATCGAAGAGCGACTGACATAGAAGACATTTTTAGAATCTGATCTCAGGTCAGAATGAAAACTGTCAGGATGTAGAAGACATTTTTAGTATCTGATCTCAGGTCAGAATGGGTTAACAGCACCACACGGTCCCGCCACAACAGAGCGGTCATTAGGAAGGGACCCCCATCTGGCGAGGGCTCGGACAGCACCTTGGTAGAGGAGAAGTGACGTCGATGACTACAGTGTTATTTTAGGTGCCGGCTTCTATCAGTGGTGCTCAAACTCAAACTATTTAATTTCAAGGACCCCCGATATCATTATGTAATTGGCTGCCAACCCCTATGTGAAAATAGGTAGTTCAAGGGACCTCCCAGAGCAAAGATTTTAGTTAAAAAAAACGTTAAAAGGAAGAACTGCAACTTGGAGTGGACTTGGCGTCAAAGGCACCCTGGGGTGCCTTGTCGTCACCCCTCTCTCTCAGACAGGACAGAGGACACTTCCCACAGTCCTGGAGTCTCTCTCTCTCTCTCTCAGACAGGACAGTCCTGGAGTCTCTCTCTCTCTCTCTCTCTCTCTATCACTCTCTCTATCACTGATAGGTAAAGTTCTAAAGCCGTGACAAATTGCCGCCCTCCGGCCTCGGCGACCAATCGACTGTCACCACCGCTCCCTTTACCTAAAAGAGGCCACTAATGACATCGTTTACCAGCTGTCCGTCAACGCTCAGCGCTCGCGGCCGCCCCGCCCACACGCCACTCACTGGGCCTCGGAGCGGAGGGCGCCGAAGAGAGGCTCACTCGGCCTCGGAGCGGAGGGCGCCGAAGAGAGGCTCACTGGGCCTCGGAGAGGAGGGCGCCGAAGAGAGGCTCACTGGGCCTCGGAGAGGAGGGCGCCGAAGAGAGGCTCACTGGGCCGAAGAGAGGAGGGCGCCGAAGAGAGGCTCACTGGGCCTCGGAGCGGAGGGCGCCGAAGAGAGGCTCGCTGTACCGGGTTCACTGGGCCTCGGAGCGGAGGGCGCCGAAGAGAGGCTCGCTGTACCGGGTTCACTGGGCCTCGGAGCGGAGGGCGCCGAAGAGAGGCTCACTGGGCCTCGGAGAGGAGGGCGCCGAAGAGAGGCTCACTGGGCCTCGGAGAGGAGGGCGCCGAAGAGAGGCTCACTGGGCCGAAGAGAGGAGGGCGCCGAAGAGAGGCTCACTGGGCCTCGGAGCGGAGGGCGCCGAAGAGAGGCTCGCTGTACCGGGTTCACTGGGCCTCGGAGCGGAGGGCGCCGAAGAGAGGCTCGCTGTACCGGGTTCACTGGGCCTCGGAGCGGAGGGCGCCGAAGAGAGGCTTGCTGTACCGGGTTCACTGGGCCTCGGAGCGGAGGGCGCCGAAGAGAGGCTCGCTGTACCGGGTTCACTGGGCCTCGGAGCGGAGGGCGCCGAAGAGAGGCTCGCTGGGCCTCGGAGCGGAGGGCGCCGAAGAGAAGCTAGCTGTACCGAGGTGGCGCGTGGTTGCTCGATAATCAGGTCATAATGGCGGGATAATGACTCTCTCCCCTGCCACTCCCCTCCGCAGAGCAAGCGAGCGCCAAACTGAAGTGTGTTCCTGTAGTTTATTTGGTCGGACACACACACACACACACACACCTTGATATAATCCACAAGGATGTGTGCGCGGTGCACACACACACACGCTGTCGGGCAGAAACCCTGTATCTCCATTTAACTTTGAGTGTTTTTGTTTTTCTAAATTAACGCCTCTACTTGATCATACTATACTGTCACAAGCATCTAAAGTAGCAGATCTACACGCTCAAAATGATCTCAGATTCGAGATTGTGATACTTTTGCTGTTTTTGCATTTGAATCCTGAAAAATTAACCGTTTTGGACGTATGAGGTTTCCACCTGACGGAGACGATACAGTATATACACAACCACACACTCAGACATGCATGAGTGCTCGCACGCAAACACACGCACACACACGCCCCCGCACATTGGCTTGCCGAGTGCCCACGTTACTTTAAAGATACAACACTGTTTTATTTCTAAATTGGCCAAACAAACAAACAAGCAAACAAACAAAAATCCATCAGGAGACTAAAAGGTGCGGGAAATGTTAAATTATCTCTTTTAAACAGAGTTTTGTATTTATTATCCTATACTTTTTACATGAAACATGACTCTTCAGATTGACCAATTACTCTTGATATGATGGACTATTGAGTCAGTTGTGTGTAGATATGGTTGATGTGCATGGTGCTACTGTACAATACCACTTATAAAACAAATTATTCCATTATGTCTGGTGGTATAGGCTGTTTAAACCAATTCAAATATTCAAAGTGTTAGACGACCCTGGTTGTGAATGTTGTGGAATGTTTAGGAGCATGTCTGTCCCATTGTTAACAGACAGGTGATAATGGGTTAGGGTATGTAACCCTATTGCTGAATGGATCGACCAACCAATTTGCACATGTGATCCTTTTAGTGTGATAAGTACAGTGCATATAGCCTACTCCTACAGTATAGTGTGAATGGATGGAGTGGAACATGTATATAGGATTGGGAATCATTTGCATTCAAATGATTTAGACTGTAAAATACTCCTGAAAGGTGACAACAACAACTTGAGCTATGGTCAAATAGATATCCCACACATGCATGTGACAGGGTTGAATAGATTTTCTGTCCACACCTACTTTCTTCTCTAGTACTGCCATGTAGAGAAAGATATTTAACTAGGACATGTTAAACTACATGTAGCCTACAGACCATGTTAAAACTGCATGTGCAGGACATCGACAGCCACTTTCTTCCAGTTTTTGATGACAGGTGGAACTGGAACATTTACAATATGTTCTCAGCTTCTAGATCGGCTATTTTTCTAACCTAGAACACATTATAAAATAGGCCTTGAGAGGATCAACCGTTCGCATACGAAATAAAAAATGAATAAGCCCCACCCATACGCTCACAGCATGTCACATTGTAAAAACATGCATGCATTTTTGCTTCCTCCTTTCATTACACTGAGTGATTATTGAAATGGTCAATTAAGGAAACAAGGTTCAAATTCAGGAGTAGAATAGGAAATTTACGTAATGTAGCTGTAACTTCATTATGTTTTACTGAATCCTTTTATAATGTTTCATTTGCTTAATGTTTGATTACCAACAAATTTTGCTGTTGGGAGCAGTGATTGGCCGTGTTTTGTTCTATTGTTGGTGTGCCCCCCCCCCCCCCCTCACTCTGATTGGAGCATCAGGGCCCTCTGTTAGTATTTGACAAGAGTTTGTTGTGCTTTGTGTCACTTACTTTAATCTCTGCTAGTTGTTAAGAGCTGAACTTCTCCTCTCTGCACTATAGCTGAAGCATTTAGTTTTAGTTCTAAAAAATAGTATCAGTTTATTTGGGCAGGTTTTGAGTTATGGCTTTACTACAAACATTGAAGTCCTTGGTCAACCAAGGACTGCTGCTGAAGAGATATTTGGGGTCGTTGGAATAATTCTAAAAGAGTACGAGGATGAAGCTTTCCACATCAAGCAAGAAACTGACTGCCAACGCATGGGTGCATAGAGGCTTCTCCGCATCCATTCATCCTGATGGGTGCATAGAGGCTGCTCCGCATCCATTCATCCTGATGGGTGCACAGAGGCTGCTGCATCCATTCGTCCTGATGGGTGCACAAAGGCTGCTGCATCCATTCGTCCTGATGGGTGCACAGAGGCTGCTCTGCATCCATTCATCCTGATGGGTGCACAGAGGCTGCTGCATCCATTCGTCCTGATGGGTGCACAGAGGCTGCTGCATCCAGTCATCCTGATGGGTGCACAGAGGCTGCTCTTCATCCATTCATCCTGATGGGTGCACAGAGGCTGCTCTTCATCCATTCATCCTGATGGGTGCACAGAGGCTGCTCCGCATCCATTCATCCTGATGGGTGCACAGAGGCTGCTCTTCATCCATTCATCCTGATGGGTGCACAGAGGCTGCTCTTCATCCATTCATCCTGATGGGTGCACAGAGGCTGCTCCGCATCCATTCAAACCATTCCAATAAGAATACTTCCGTTTCCAACGCGAAGAAGACAGCACGAGACCACTATGCCAAAATGTGATCTCGATCTCTCTCTCTCTCTCACTCTCCCTCTCCCTCTCTCTCTCTCTGGGGGCACTGTGAGGCGAGAGGCGGTGAAAGGCAGCCTATTTCTCCCTCTATTAAAATAATTCCCTCCGGGAGCTGTTAAGAGAGAGAGAGAGAGAGAGTTTCTTGACTGCAGGGAAGGATCTGCCACGAGACGTCTGAACCACACACAGAAGTAGACAGGTACAGGTTCCCCCCCCCCCCCACACCCCCCTCCATCTCGCTATCCCCCCACCCCTCCCCACCCCCCCTCCCTCTCGCTATCCCCCGTCCCCTGACACACATTTCAGGGAAAACGTAAAAGAAAAAAAGAATGCCAGTGCTCTAATGGATTCAATGTAGTTCTTTAGTCACAATTTAATGGCCTTTATATCTCTGTGACCCCCAATTTATATATTGTAAAAATCAAAGTTAATTGAACTCTGAGAGTGTATGAAACCAGTCTGATAGATGGTCAATTTTCACTGTGCAAACACGACGCTTTCATTGAAGATCGGAATTAAATCAGTCACGGTGACAGAGAACTGACTGGAGATCAGATCCAAATGAAATCAGTCACGGTGACAGAGAACTGACTGGAGATCAGATCCAAATGAAATCAGTCACGGTGACAGAGAACCGACTGGAGATCAGATCCAAATGAAATCAGTCACGGTGACAGAGAACCGACTGGAGATCAGATCCAAATGAAATCAGTCACGGTGACAGAGAACTGACTGGAGATCAGATCCAAATGAAATCAGTCACGGTGACAGAGAACCGACTGGAGATCAGATCCAAATGAAATCAGTCACGGTGACAGAGAACTGACTGGAGATCAGATCCAAATGAAATCAGTCACGGTGACAGAGAACCGACTGGAGATCAGATCCAAATGAAATCAG
Source organism: Protomyctophum parallelum (assembly GCF_964188405.1). Taxonomy (NCBI): domain Eukaryota; kingdom Metazoa; phylum Chordata; class Actinopteri; order Myctophiformes; family Myctophidae; genus Protomyctophum; species Protomyctophum parallelum. The sequence continues at coordinate 16,293,087 of NC_139697.1, read as the reverse complement.
TCACGGTGACAGAGAACTGACTGGAGATCAGATCCAAATGAAATCAGTCACGGTGACAGAGAACCGACTGGAGATCAGATCCAAATGAAATCAGTCACGGTGACAGAGAACTGACTGGAGATCAGATCCAAATGAAATCAGTCACGGTGACAGAGAACTGACTGGAGATCAGATCCAAATGAAATCAGTCACGGTGACAGAGAACCGACTGGAGGACGACGAAGGCAGAAAGACGTTCACAGGGTGTGTTTCTGATCCCAGAATGAAGGCCTGCGCTTAACACATTTAGACCTGAGGACGATTCTTTAAGTCTTCAAAATCCTAAAAATCCTAGTTTTCTGAAAACCCTATATGTTTCTATGTCAGTGGTGCAGCTCACCCTTTTTCATGTCAGAGGAACCCCAGAATTATCTGTATTTGGTCACGGACTCCCATGTGAAAATATGCTTTTCCAGGGACCAAATAGAAGCAAATAGCTGTGAGAGAATATATATTCAAAGATTGCACCACATTTTTCAAAAATAGCTGATGTACAAGCTATGAGCTTGTACATCTGCTATTTTTCGATAGCTAAAGTATAACATGAAATGCAGCTTATATAAAACACCAAAAGGGGTTCCCCCGTCCTTTCTGAGTTAAAGACCTGCTGTGAAGCCGAGCTCCGGCTCGATGCTCTGGCTGGAATATCTGTCGAGAGGCCGTTTTGATAACGTCATGGAGGGAGCCGTTGGAAATTAGACTTTTAACACCTGATTATCACAGTGGGACGAGCAACGAGCTCTGAACCCGACCTCCCGGTGTGTGCGTGTGTGCGTGTGCGTGTGTCACCATTATGTGGTCGTGATCAGAGAATGGCGAAAAGATGATTCACAATCATCAATCAACTCCACACACTAATAGATATTGATATGCTGAGAGGCTGAGACACAAGAGGAGGGAGACATTGTTGAAGCAGAGACTAAATATACTGACAACTTTATCAACATCATAAAAACAAAACTAGACAAACATGTCAGGGAGGGACTATAGTGGAGAAGAGACGCAGTAGAACTAAAAGACAAGACAATGTTTGGTTGCGCTCAGGTGTTGTGGTCTTGAAATAGCGAATAGCAAATGGAAATATTTCCAGCAAGCAACCAAGTGTAAAATCTGCCATTACTTTGCCATCAAGGCCCGACAAAATAAAATTGACGACAAAATCAACTGTAGTTTTACTAACACTAAAACATTTTAGATGACTGAAATATGACTACAACTAAATTATATTCAAAAATCTAAACTAAGCTCACCTCGACATCAAAACTGTTGTATTTGTATAACTCATCACGATAGGTCTGCCACTCGTTTAATAATACATTACATAGTCTGGTGTATGTGTCATTGTTATGTATGTCTTGTTTGTCATGTCTATAAAAAACCCAATAAAAACTAATATAATTAAACGCACAGGTCCTGGGCCTGGTGAGAGCTGCAGGAGTGGACCTGGTGAGACGTAGGAGGGGCCCGGACAGGAGACAACCCACAGAGCCTAGTCCCTCTATGTGCCAGAAGCGTACCTCCCAGCCCTGGCAGAGTAGTTCTGGAGTAGTTCCAACTGATTGTGTGGCCTTGGTCTTTCCCTAACGGGACTGATCAAGGGTACTAACCCTAACTGGCTACTGATTCCACTGCGTTAGCTTGGTGATGCTAATGGCTACTGATTCCACCGCGTTAGCTGGGTGATGCTAATGGCTACTGATTCCACCGTGTTAGCTGGGTGATGCTAATGGCTACTGATTCCACCGTGTTAGCTGGGTGATGCTAATGGCTACTGATTCCACTGCGTTAGCTTGGTGATGCTAATGGCTGCTGATTCCCCCGCACGCGCTTATTAGCAACGCTCACTTCTGCCATTCTCAGCGGGAATGCCCTCCCCTACGGGCTGACACACACACACACACACACACACACACACACACACACACACACACACACACTGACACTCGTGCGCGCGAGAGCATACACAACAAAAGGCAGACACAGCGTGCACAAGCAGAGATACACACGCAGAGATATACACACACACGGACATGCTTGAACAGGGCCTTACAGACGAGAATACATACTGACACGGCCTACGCTCTGCATGCTGAGAGAGAGAGAGAGAGAGAGAGAGAGTTGCACAGCATTGCACAGCAACACACACACACACACACACATATACACACCTCTAGAGAACACACACACACACACCCACCGGTCGATACCAGCACGTCTTCGTGTCTCTCGATGATGGCTTGTATCAGGCAGGCAGCACACGTTTTATCTCCACTGTTTTAATAACTTGTTTTATAGTGACTGGAACCTCAGAAAAGGCTTGATGGAGCAACAGCAGATATACTTCCAATAATTATAACAGTACAACAGAATAATTAGGAAAACCTGTGTAACAACAACAACAACAACACAAGTTTAACATCTCTGTAGTGATCTACAATAATATAATTACTTAAATTGACTTTAACCCATTCTGACCTGAGATCAGATTCTAAAAACGTCTTCTACATCCTGACAGTTTTCTGAAAAAGCTATGTTTCTATGTCAGTCGTTCTTCGATTTTTCAAAAATAGCAGACCTACAAGCTCATAGCACGCCACTCGGTGGCGCGCTATGAGCTTGTAGATCTGCTATTTTTCAATAGCTAAACCATAACATAATGCTAACATTATGAGACATTACACTCAATATGCCTACAGTATCTGCCAACCTTTGGATTTTTCTTTTGTTTATCCAACACAAATCTGATATCTAGTGCCTGAATTATAATAGTAACACCAGTATGACATTTATTACACTGTCAATGTCTCAGGCGTGCCAATCTGCTGTATTTTCAGCACAGATATTGAACGTATATTCTGTAGAGAGAGAAAACAGACAAGGCACTCGTACAGAGCCCTGAGGGCCTCCCTCCGCTCCACAAACACAACATAACAGAAAGAAAACGCTGTAAAGATATGAGGTTGTTGCAGAGAGAGGGAGTGGGAGGGCCAGGCAGCCACGAGGCATATAAAAATAACCTGTCTGAATTTAAGAATAGATGCAGGAGAGAAGGAAGAGATGGGGAGAGAGATAGAGAGAGAGAGAGAGAGAGAGAGAGAGAGAGAGAGAGAGAGAGAGAGAGAGAGAGAGAGACAGAGAGAGAGAGACAGAGAGCGAGAGACAGAGACAGAGAGAGAGAGAGACAGAGACAGAGAGAGAGAGAGAGACAGAGACTGAGACTGAGACTGAGACTGAGACAGAGACAGAGACAGAGACAGAGACAGAGACAGAGACAGAGACAGAGACAGAGACAGAGACAGAGAGACAGAGAGAGACAGACAGACAGACAGACAGACAGACAGACAGACAGACAGACAGACAGACAGACAGACAGACAGACAGACAGACAGACAGACAGAGAGAGAGAGAGAGAGAGAGAGAGAGAGAGAGAGAGAGAGAGACAGAGACAGAGACAGAGACAGAGACAGAGACAGAGACAGAGACAGAGACAGAGACAGAGAGAGAGAGAGAGACAGAGAGAGAGACAGAGAGAGAGAGAGAGATAGAGAGAGAGGGAGAGAGAGTGGGAGAGAGAGTGGGAGAGAGAGAGAGAGAGAGATGGAACAAAGATGCGCAATGACCCCAGGAGAGAGGGAGGAAGAGAGAGAGGGTGTTAAACGAGGGACTGTGTTTGTGTTGTGTGCATGCGTGCGTGTGTGCGCGCGTGCGTGCGTAAGTATGTGCGTGCGTGCGTAGGGAGACGGAGTGCATACCAGAGTACAAACGGACCTGTTTGGAATGTAAAAAAACAACCTCAGGTTGTGTTGTTTGTTTGTCAGGAGGAGCACAGAGACCGCTGCACGGCACTGTTTCCCCACAAAACAGAGACATAGTAACATTATGTACTGTTTATGTTGTTGTTATTGTTGTTGTTGTTGTTGTTGCTGTTGGGCAGAACCCTCTTATCTACATGTTTTAAAACACCAAAAGGGGTTCATGCCCGAAATGGGCTAATCATGTATTAATACACGCTCTCCTTCAAGCAACAGAATGTATTAGTAGACACTCTCCTTCCAGCAACAGAAAGCAGAAGAGGCATTCTGTACACAGACTCTCCAATAAAGCAGCCCAGACAGAATTAATTTGCACTGATTTGCATTAAAAAACAAACCCATCCCTGAATGATTTGCTCTCAGGGCAGCATCCCTGAAATGACTATATAGCAACTATACCCAAGACATCAGAGACAAATATACCCACAGATTACAAAAAATAAATAAAGAAAAAATAAATAATCCGCATACCTATTGGGAGAAATATACGACAATGTGCAAATTCATGGCAGCGAGATTTGTGAACGATAAAAGAAGGTTAGCCCAGTGGAATACAACCACCCTAAGGACTACTATGTGTATACCGAGTAATAGACTGCCAGACCTGCTGCACATTTAAACAGAGCTGTTGCTCTGTCTGTTGGAAAGCTTATGCCCCCAAAACAAACAAACTGTTACTTTTCAACATTCAAAATAGTTTTATCACTGCACATGGAATACGGATGTGTATATTACAGGAAACTCCCGTTAAACTTTCCAACAAACTCCGGGAAACTCCCGAATTGTACCATCACACCTGTATATTACCGTATATTAACAATTATGTACCATCACACCTGTATATTACCGTATATTAACAATTATGTACCATCACACCTGTATATTACCGTATATGCCCGCTGCACTTTTTTTTTTGCAAATCTAGTGCCCATAATTGCCCGTTAGCTCCTCTTTTCACGCAGTGTAATTGATGCTGCCATTGTAGTCGAAGCGTTAAGTGTTAACCGGTGCTAAATGCTGCTTCATTCAAAAGCTATACTTTAGGCCAACTTCCTCGTTGGCCACAGATGCACGGGGGGCGTGGCTATATATGCACAACCCGTATAAGGCTTTCCAATGTCGCCGCTGAACCCGCTAACCGCTGAACCCGCTAACCGCTGAACCCGCTAACCCGCTAACCGCTGAACCCGCTAACCGCTGAACCCGCTAACCGCTGATCCCGCTAACCGCTGAACCCGCTAACCGCTGAACCCGCTAACCGCTGAACCCGCTAACCGCTGAACCCGCTAACCGCTGAACCCGCTAACCGCTGAACCCGCTAACCGCTGAACCCGCTAACCGCTGAACCCGCTAACCGCTGAACCCGCTAACCGCTGCCAAATGCTGCTTCTGTAGCTGAACAGCTAACCGCCATGGTGGACAGAGGGGCAGATGGACTGACACGTGTGCGTGCGTGTGCGTGCGCATGCATGTGTGTGTGCGCGTGCGTGCATGTGTTTTATCACTGTTCTGAGAGCCAAATGTCCCCGCTAGTAGAATTAGAGAAATGTGACATTGTGAGGACCATTTCTCTGGTCCTCACAAGAAAAAAGTTTGGTTGTCTATCATTGAGAAATGATTTCTTTAGGTAAGGTTTACAATTAGAAAAAAGATTCAAGTGATGTATATTACCATGTTTTTTTGTTCTTGCTTACTCCAGTAAATCTCTCTGGATTAAGAGCGTCTGCTAAATGCCTGAATTCTAAATTGTAATGTTAGGGTTTAGGATTAGACATTAATTTGGAAATTGGGTTTAGAGATTAGAGATGAGAGGTAGGCCTGATTTAAGCTTTGGTTTGCACAGTGGGGGGCCGTGCACCGAAAAACAACTGATGTACAAGATCACAGCTTTAGGTTAGATTTAAAAATGGCAAAAAACGCTTGCTGTCATAACATATTGATGTCCTCGCAAGTGTATACAAACGTGTGTCTCTCTGTGTGTGTGTGTGTGTGATCATGACAGGGTTAAGCACAGGGTCAGGGGACAGCAGTCGTCCCAACAGGGGGTGGCCTGCGGGTTCCCTCGTCTGAACATAATACCAGCAACACGCACACACGCACACGCGCACGCACATAGTAGACACACCAGGCCGATTCTGTTGCTCAATGTGATTCACACTCTCCCAAACCTATATCGGTATTTATAGTAAATACATCAAAGAAATGTTGTTGCTTGTTTGATATTCTTTCTTTTCTAAATATTTCTATTGCAATTTCAATAATATAAATCTCAGAGATCGTATAGCAGGGCAGACATGATGAAAAGACTATGTTGTTGCGACAAACATGCCCCTCCAAGACAAAAGAAAAATAGTGAAGAAAGGGTGAAGAAAGCCTCGCGTCTCCTCCGATGCCCGGGCTTCATTCCACCTGACAGTGATGGGTCTCACTAGGGGGGCATTCCACCTGACAGTGATGGGTCTCACTAGGGGGGCATTCCACCTGACAGTGATGGGTCTCACTAGGGGGGCATTCCACCTGACAGTGATGGGTCTCACTAGGGGGGCATTCCACCTGACAGTGATGGGTCTCACTAGGGGGGCATTCCACCTGACAGTGATGGGTCTCACTAGGGGGGCATTCCACCTGACAGTGATGGGTCTCACTAGGGGGGCATTCCACCTGACAGTGATGGGTCTCACTAGGGGGGCAGAACACATGTGGAGGCTTGTTGGATATTCAAAACAAGCCACCAGATTTTTTTTTAAACAAGCCCCAAAAAGCAAGCAGACTTGGCAACCCTGCTGACTGGCTGACTGGCTGACTGGCTGGCTGGCTGGCTGGCTGGCTGGCTGACTGACTGACTGGCTGGCTGGCTGAGAGACTGACTGACTGGCCCACGGTTCAATATGGCTGAACAAACAAAGCAGATTATCTGCTGCCTACGGCCCCCTCTCCCCTCCCCCAGGGGGGGGGGGGGGTCCGGGGCACAGACCGAGTCAGACACCAACAAAGAGACCCCTGTGGTTTTACATCTAAAGCCACCTAGGGTAATGATTTGATGGGCTGGAGTGGCGGAGTGTGCGCTCTCTCACAGTCAGAGAGAGAGAGACACACACACACACACACACACACACACACACACACACACACACACACACACACACACACACACACACACACACACACACACACACACACACACACACACACACACACACACACACACACACACACACACACACACACACACACACACACACACACACACACACACACACACGGCTGGTGGGTGTCAGATAAGTGGAGTAGTAATCCCATTCCCGACGCGACAACAAAGCCCAACCCCCACCCACCCCTTCCAAGCCTGTACGTTAGACTGGAATAGTGATGAAGGCTGATGTGTGCAGTGCAGTGCACTGTGTGCGTGCGTGCGTGCGTGCGTGCGTGCATGTGTGTGTGTGTGTGTGTGTGTGTGCGTGCATGCAGATTATAGCCATACCTACAGTACAAAGCATCCCATCCCAGGCAGAAAAACCACATGCTAGACAACGTAGTGCAGTGTGCGTGCATATAAACTGTATATGATAGAAATATAAATAGAATACAGAATGAGCAATGTCAATGTAGACCTATGTGCGTGTGCATGGGCACGTGTGTGTGAACATGGCTGTGATCTGGTCCTAGTCTAACCTGCTTACGCCTCACAGAGTCTGCACTGCCCCATCTGTCCCTGTGTGTGTGTGTGTGTGTGTGTGTGTGTGTGTGTGTGTGTGTGTGTGTGTGTGTGTGTGTGTGTGTGTGTGTGTGTGTGTGTGTGTGTGTGTGTGTGTGTGTGCCTCTCTCTCTCTCTCCTACTACAACTCAACCCCGTTCCTCTCTTCTCTCTCTCTCTCTCTCCCATCTCTGTTCTTGTCGTTTCTCCATCTTCTCTGCAGCCAATTTAAAATTTAAATCCAAAGGAGCTTCATTGGCTTCATGAAGGAAACAAACATAATGTTTACATTATTGCAAAAGCAAGCGTAAAAAATATAATAAAAACTGTTGAAAATGGGTAAAGTATACAGTTGGAGAGGGTACATCATTGTGTAGACAGAGCTATGTCACATTCCGTCATGACATTGTTATAAATATATGCAGGGTATGAAGCTCTATAAAACAAATAGCACCAAACCTGTGCAGTCACACCAAAACAATTTAAATTGTATACAAACAAACTCAAGAATAACATATGTATAGGTAGCAGCTCTGTGTACATGTGCAGTAGGTTTAGTCGGTACAGATAGTAGTCAGTCTCTCTCTCTCTCTCTCATATATAACAACACAAGCCCGACTCCTTTGGACCAACTCCCCTTCCTCACCCTCCACTTCATACCAAACTCATCTTACTCACTCATCCAATTGTAACACTCTCAGAGTTAGGGTCCATTTGGTTCCATTTGTATCACTCTCAGAGTTAGGGTCCATTTGGTTCCATCTGTATCACTCTCAGAGTTAGGGTCCATTTGGTTCCATTTGTGACACTCTCACAGTTACAGCCCTGTAAGGGTCCGTTGTTATAGGTTGCATTTGTACAATCTCACAGAGTTACGTAACCTTACGTAACCTTGTGGACTGGACTTCAAGTCTTCCGGAGGGGAAAACCGTCAGAAAGACACAGCAGTTTACAGACCCGTATATAAGGGTCCATTTGGTTCCATTTGAATTTATGGTCTCAGAGTTACAGACACGTAAAAGGTCAATTTCCTGACAGTCCTGACAGTTTTCATTCTGACCTGACATCAGATTCTAAAAACGTCTTCTACATCCTGACAGTTTTCATTCTGACCTGACATCAGATTCTAAAAACGTCTTCTACATCCTGACAGTTTTCATTCTGACCTGACATCAGATTCTAAAAACGTCTTCTACATCCTGACAGTTTTCATTCTGACCTGACATCAGATTCTAAAAACGTCTTCTACATCCTGACAGTTTTCTGAAAAAGCTATGTTTCTAAGTCAGTGGTTCTTCGATTCTTTTCAAAAATAGCAGACCTACAAGCTCATAGCTTATAGATCTGCTATTGTTCAATAGCTAAAGCATAACATAATGCTAACACCAAAAGGGGTTCCCGCCACAAAATGGGATAACCATATACCATATAACAATGTACCATACAACCATATACCATATAACAATGTACCATACAACCATATACCATATAACAATGTACCATACAACCAGGGGTCGTCAGCTGGCTTGTGGAGGACATTTCTATCAAAATTCAACTTGTGCCAAGGACACACAAAATGATAATAATACCAGAAACACAAATATAGCCAGGCCTGAATCACCATAACAGGTCTGTAACTCTGAGAATGTACAAACGGTACCAAATGGACCCGTAATAAGGGTCCATTCCAGTTGTACACTCTCAGAGTTAAGGAGGTCCTTAGTGGAGGAACCACTAGTACTAGTTAAGACTCCCAAATTGCCATAGTTTTGTAGTAAATAAGTGCCATGCACATTCGGAAAGGAAACCTGGAGACTTGACATTCAGAAACCGCGGTCTCATGGTTGAAATAACAACAACATTCAAATGGTTGGTGTGTAAAAAAAGAATAATCTCGAATTTGCCACACCGGACAGGACTACGTCTTCGCCCAACGCCGGACACATCGATATGTCCGTGCACGTTACGGACATATTATCGATGACCCTTGGCTGCACATGACCCTATATACCAAGAGGTGGAACGGAGTATACCAGGAGGAGGAACGGAGTCACTCTGTCCACTCTGCATGGCGGTGTGTGTGTACTCACATGTCATGGTTGCCTCCATGCCCGTTCTCTCTCTCTCTAGCCTCTATCCGCGTGGAGAAGCGAGGAGCGCCTCGTCGGAGGGGATGGAACGAGGCGCAGGTGGGGTACACACACACACCTCCTCGGCGTGGAGGGAGGGAGGGGGGAGGAGGGGGGGTGATGATGGGGTCGCCTCCTGTCAAACACGATTCTATTTCCTCTCCCGACCTCGATGCCGCTGTACGTCCGTCCGTCCGGCGGATCCGTTTTATCCGATCGTTAAGAGGGGATTTCCTTTCGGACGTGAAATGCGTCCGCGCAAGAGAGACTCTCCTTTTCTCTCTCTCTCTCTCTCTCTCTCTCTCTCGGACGCCAACCTCTCTCTCTACTATCTACAGTCTCTCTCTCTCTGTGTGTGTGTGTGTGACTCCCTAAGAGCATCAGCCCAGGCTATCTCCGCTGCTCCGCTTATGTTGATCTGTCTCTCTCCCCCCCCCCCCCAGGTCCCGAGCAGTCGCGATTGGACGCACGCCATGGCTGGGGCCGGCCAATTGCGTGGCTAGCTGGCACCGTCACATGACTGGGATGTAGTGCGTGTGTGTGTGCGTGTGTGTGTGTGGGTGTGTGTGCGTGTGTGTGGGAGAGAAGAGAGGCAGAGAGAGAGTGAGAGAGCGTGAGGAGAGGAGAGCGCTTCAGAGGTAGACAGAGGGAGGGGGGAGGGTGTGTGCAAGTGTGTGTGCCCGTGCATGCGTGCGTGTGTGCGTTTAGCGGAGGGGGATGATAGAAGAGATTGAGTGGTTGCAAGCCACTACATCATGGAAGCATTGTTGTTGCCACGTCTTTTTATTATAAGCGTCTTCGAAGATGCTTTTTCCCCCCTGTGAAGTCGCTAGGAAGGCATGTACAGCATAACGATATATATTAAAATAGTTAGGAAGTGAAAGTGAAACAGCACCTATGTAACTATGTCCTGCAATTGTTATTTAATTCACCCAAAAACATACATTTTGTAACCGACGATCATATCGTTTAGAATATAGAGAAATAAGACGCAAATCAAGCTTGATTTGGTCCAAAAAGAAGAAGCCGAGATATTACGATTCTAAAAACGGCGTTCCCATATAGACAGCATAAGCCAGCAGTTTATTTGTTTATTAGTTTGTTTTCTCTGGGTATTTTCATGGCACCGGTGCGTACAGAACACAGTTATGAACCCTAATTAGGCATGTAACGATTCACTCAACTCACGATACGATTCGTATCACGATATGATGTTCACCATACGATTTTTCACGATATTACAAAAAAAAGAATATATATTATTTATATATATTATTTTATTTTATTTTATTTTATTACATTACAAAAGAAGCAGCATTACTTTTGACAGTGCAGACACATAATTGCCTTCCTTGATGAGCATCAACGACCATCATCACCTGGGCACAGTCACAGACACACACAGCTCCCCTCTACAGTCACAGACACACACAGCTCCCCTCTACAGTCACAGACACACACAGCTCCCCTCTACAGTCACAGACACACACAGCTCCCCTCTACAGTCACAGACACACACAGCTCCCCTCTACAGTCACAGACACACAAAGCTCCCCTCTACAGACAGACACACACAGCTCCCCTCTACAGTCACAGACACACACAGCTCCCCTCTATACAGTCACAGACACACACAGCTCCCCTCTACAGTCACAGACACACACAGCTCCCCTCTACAGTCACAGACACACACAGCTCCCCTCTACAGTCACAGACACACACAGCTCCCCTCTACAGTCACAGACACACACAGCTCCCCTCTACAGTCACAGACACACACAGCTCCCCTCTACAGTCACAGACACACAAAGCTCCCCTCTACAGACAGACACACACAGCTCCCCTCTACAGTCACAGACACACACAGCTCCCCTCTACAGTCACAGACACACACAGCTCCCCTCTACAGTCAGACACACAAAGCTCCCCTCTACAGTGCTCTACTACTGAAAGTGACTATCATTTCTCTCCAAAAGCACTTGAATACGATGGAATATGACTAAAGCTCACATTTTCCAATTGAAAATCGATTGTTTTATTTCAATGAATCGATTCATATCGTCGGGATTAATATAGATATATATCGATATACGTTAAATAAAACTTGGCTAATCGTATGTGATGTCCAACCAGTGAAAAAGGCGTGCAAAGGCGACCTTGGCGCTGTGGACGTTTGGACCAGAAGGTGTCAAAAGGCGATCTCATCGCATAGTCGGTTAAAAGAGAAAGCTTATACTGGATTTGTGTACGAGAAATAATAATTTAGGAAAATTATTTTATAAATCGTATGGTGAACCCTAGTATCGTGATTCCAATCGTATGTCGTGAGTTGAGTGAATCGTTACATGCCTCTGTTGCTTACTATAAAATAGTCGCTTCTTTTGGACTTGTTTATTTGTTTATTGTCCTAGACCTGGTCGCATGTTTCTCTCACACAACCTGGCAACACTGCGTGGAGGGGCCCTTATATCCTGCAGGGGAGCTGAAGCTAAACGCACGCACACACGCACACACACGTACCCGCGCACGGTCGCCATGTGCTACACATGCACAAACAAAAGGAACACGGATATGGCTGGAGGTGGGATGGGGGGGGGGGTCAGTGGGGGGGGGGGTGGGGTGGGGGGGTCCTCCATCTTTGCCGAAGCGGCGGGTAATTGGATGGATGGGGCGGTTGCTATGGTAACAGAGGAAACGGTTTGCCCGGCAGTCGCCGGAGTTCCAGATGCACATGCCTCCGTCCGTCGCCACGCCCACTTTACGCACGCATGCACGCACGCACACACACCAAATACCAGTGTGCACAATTAGTACTTAATTACACACACCCATTATGTAAATTGCCATATAGAAAGGAGGTGCCATTCACTGCTGCCGTTTTTCTCGTTTTATCCTTAAATATTTTTTTTAGACACACACACACACACACACACACACAAAACACACACACACACACACACACACACACACACACACACACACACACACACACACACACACACACACACACACACACACACACACACACACACACACACACACACACACACACACACACACACACACACACACACACACACACACACGATGGACGACTATTTTTCTATGGTTGGTATTGGGATGCCTCTCTGTCTCTGATTGGCGAGTAGGGCCCGGTACCAAAGACAGACATACAAAGAAAGAAAGAAAGAAGGAAAGAAGGAAAGAAAGAACGAACATGCCATGTACGATCTGCGTGAAGTAGGTGTCCGCCTATTTAGGAGACCTGAAGCAGGTTAGAGAGTGAGAACAGCTTCAGCTTCTGAACCATTCTATAGACCTCAGGTTAGAGAGCGAGAACAGCTTCTGAACCATTCTTTAGACCTCAGATTAGAGTGAGAACATCTTCTAAACCATTCTTTAGACCTCAGATTAGAGTGAGAACAGCTTCTGAACCATTCTATAGACCTCATATTAGAGTGAGAACAGCTTCTGAACCATTCTATAGACCTCAGGGTGGAGAGTGAGAACAGCTTCTGAACCATTCTATAGACCTCAGGTTGGAGTGAGAACAGCTTCTGAACCATTCTTTAGACCTCAGATTAGAGTGAGAACAGCTTCTAAACCATTCTATAGACCTCAGGTTGGAGTGAGAACAGCTTCTGAACCATTCTATAGACCTCAGATTAGAGTGAGAGCAGCGTCTGAACCATTCTATAGACCTCAGGTTGGAGAGTGAGAACAGCTTCTGAACCATTCTATAGACCTCAGGTTGGAGAGTGAGAACAGCTTCTGAACCATTCTATAGACCTCAGATTAGAGTGAGAACAGCTTCTGAACCATTCTATAGACCTCAGGGTGGAGAGTGAGAACAGCTTCTGAACCATTCTATAGACCTCAGATTAGAGTGAGAACAGCTTCTGAACCATTCTATAGACCTCAGATTAGAGTGAGAACAGCTTCTGAACCATTCTATAGACCTCAGGGTGGAGAGTGAGAACAGCTTCTGAACCATTCTATAGACCTCATGGTCACTGAACTACAGATATTGTCATGAAGCCACACGATATTCCCAAGAATCTCATACTAAAACTGCTTTATTTCAAAGACAACTCAGGAAGAATGCAATACGTAACACAACTCTATTCTCTATTCATTTCGAACTGTGTGTGTGTGTGTGTGCTTGCGTGTGTGTGCTTGCGTGTGTGTGTATGAGTACTGTATAATAATGTAATGCAAAGTATAGTAAAATATGGAAATGACTTAAAATGCACATCTATGACCGAGCAGACAGTGTGTAGTCGTAAACGCTGTTATGTTAAGCTTAATTTATGCACACTGTGTCTTAATTCATGCGAGAGTTGTGGCTATGCGTGTGTGAGTGTGCGCCGCACGTGTGTTTGTGTGTGTGTGTGTGTGTGTGTGGAGGATGCTGCTCAGTCAGCCATGAAGAGACAAGCGTTTTAGAAAATACAGCCTTTTCTCTCGCTCGCACGCACGCACACACACACACACACACACACACACACACGCACGCACGCACGCACACGTCATGTCAAACTATCCAAAAAACGAAAGAAAGGAAAGCAGAACAAGGTGTTCTAGATACGCCTTGTAAACATCAGTATGTGTTGTGGTGAGTGAGGCCTGTAGGGAAATGTAGTCCAGTACGTGTTGTGGTGAGTGAGGCCTGTAGGGAAATGTAGTCCAAAAGCCTGTCGTATGCTCATAAGGCATACGAACATTTTTCGTTGTCGACGAAAAATGTTCGTCGACAACCTTTTTTCACTGACGAAAACTACATGGAAACTAAATGAAAACTAAGCTACGATGACTAAAACTATATGACTAAATACAATTGACAATTTCGTCAACAAACTAGACAAAATGTTAGGAAGGGACTAGTGGACAAGAGATCCAGTATAAGTCATTTTACACTTGGTTGCATGCTGAAAATAGCAGATCTACAAGGTCACAACGCGTCGCAGCGCAACATGTTGTGAGCTTATAGATCGTCTATTTTCAGCAAGTGTAGAAATCAGCCATTACGACGGCAATGCGGCATCAAGGCCCGCCAAGATACATTTTAGTCGACTGAATCAACTGTAGATTTAGTCGACTAAAATCTTATGATATTTAGTCGACTAAAACTAAAACATTCCAGGTGACTAAAATGTGACTAAAACTGAAGTGAAAACTATTCAAGAGACTTTGACTAAAAACCAAAATCAAAATTTGCTGCCAAAAACAACACTGGGTTTGTACCCGACAGCAACGATATTGAAACAGATCTACACTTAATGACGTCCGTTCCCTGCTCCAAGTGTGTCACGTTAATTAATCCGAACATGAATGGATCTCCATTCATGTCGGATTAATTAACATCCATGAAACATAATGCGTGTGGTCTTTGCCCGAGTCATCACAGCGATCATAGCTGGAGCCATTTATAACATGAGCGGGGGAGAGGGGGGGAGATGGGGGGGGAAAGACTGATACAGTGATTGCATAAGAGTTTCATCATCTTGCTGACTAGGTTGTAATGCCTGCTCTCGTCTCCTAGAAGCCCTTATATTTATAGTTATTTCTGCTTTGTACAAAACTAAAACTCCCCCGCCGAACCGACACCCCACTGATATCTCATATCCGTCTCTGTCGGGGTGGAAACCTCATACGTCCAAAACTGTTACATTTCAGGGTTCGAATTCAGAACGACAAGCTCAGTTTTGACCTCGTCGATGTGCTACTTCTGATGCTTTTAAGATAACTTTCATGGTGTGTGGGGGTGCGTGCGTTGCGTGTGTGTGCGTGCGTGTGTTGCGTGCGTTGTGTTGCGTGCGTGTTTTACGGAAAAGTATATAGGCCGTGAATTTACGGAAAAGCACAAGAAGTTAAAATGTTGGAGATGGGAGGTTTATTCTTCCTCATGCATACATGTGCTCTACAGAGACACCCACGTTCATCGCTGGCAGCATACTGTATGTCACCGTAGTATTAGAATGTACATGATATCCTAGACTAGAGGAGGAAGGTGACTCTGGAATTGGGAATAAGTGCCAATTCAGCAGCCAGCATCCCCCCCACCCCCCCCCCTCCAGGTGCCGCCAGGATAGAGACAAGCTTGTTTCTGTTTGTCTAATTGCGAGTGGCCAAGTATTTCCCTGCATTATTTATTTGACCACGCGGTCGCTGTAAAAGTGAGTGATACTGTAGTGTAGCGACATGATTTGAGGTGTTTGGGTCAGTGTGGAACGCAATGAAATGCTGTAGCGGTGATGTTTAGCCCTCGCTTTGGGGAAGGGGTGTCTGCCCTGATATACTGAAGACTGTGGATGTCGGCAAAGGTGACCAGTTAAGACCCACACATTGCCACTGTAAGTTTTACTACCCAATCACACACTCTATAGAACTAAGTAGTCTTCCTTGTACTGGATGTTGCGACCGTCGGAAACAACTCGACATAGTGTCTTTTATTTGGTTTATTTTGTAATGCCGTTCACACAAACACACTCACACCAACTAAACACTGCACAAAATCAGGTTAGTATAAACCTACAGTAGGAAACACAAACAAATAGGAAACAACAATTACTACCATGCAATATCTGAAATAAGAACTGCACATTGAATGAATAGGGTTTGTTTGTCGCACAAAGTACGCTCATGAATCCCCTAGAAATCTTACCGGCTGTCACTCGTGATGTGTGAAGATGGAATGCTAGCAAACACACACCGGACACACATCTCCTGTCGCGCATGCGCAGTGGACTATCTGACGGTAAAATATCATAATATAAAGAACCCCAAACGTCCCCCTAAACACACAGAAATATACAGAAATCCCCCAATTACTTTAAAGACGCCCCACCGGATGCAAAATACACCCCACCTTACTGGAATCTTTGTTAGAAGTAAAAACATACACGTTAGTTCTTGAAAGTGAAAGTGCGTCACATCATGCCCTGACTCAACTGTCCACCAGATGCCACTGACCACATCCACGTATATAATGCAACAATTCCCACAGCCACTAACAAAATGGTACCCAAATGGTCTCCTAAGTCAGTGGTTCCCAAACTATGTCAAGGACCCCTAAATCCACATGTATTACCCTGCGGGTCCCCCATTTGAACAGATATGCCAGGGACCCCCATGAGGGACCCCCATGTCTCAGGGACCCCCATGAGACATGATCTTTATCACGGCTCTAGCAGTGATTCTCAAACATTTTAATTTCAAGCACCACCAGTTGGACATGCATTAGGTAACGAATACGGACCCCCATTTAATGGCATTTTTTTAATCTCTGGGACCCCAAATTTATATCATAAAATCAATGTTATTTTAACTCAGAGAGTGTACAAATGGAACCAAATGGACCCGTTGTTCTATCTGAGTTACAGACCCATATAGGGTCCATTTGGTTCCTATAACTATCAAGGACTCCTGGGGGTCCCCGGCCCCCACTTTGGTAACCGTGGTCCTATAAGATATTAGCACGGACATAAATACATGAATTAAAAGCCAGTTGCTCATTCACTCTCTCCTGCTCTTCTATTTGTCTTAGATATCGGCAAGCTGCTGATGCTCATAATGACCCCGTGTCACTGACTCGCATGACAATTCTGTCTAAAAAAAACAAGGTGTATGCCTACTATGGCTACACCGTTCCATCGACAGGCACTCGGCCCACAACACCGCCGTCAGGCGCTTCTGATCCACGTCCTCTGAAAGGCTGAATCACAACATATGTGACTAAACTTGACTGAGGGACTGCCATTGGATTTTTTTTTAATTTTCGTTTTTTCATGTCATATGAAAGCAGGGAATCATAGCTTCAAATTGACATATTGGTTGTTCAGTTTGACCCACCGGTTTTGGAGATATGGCTTATAGAATAATGTCTTGCAGAAAACAGCGAGTTGAGAAAACAGGCTTGAAAAAGGTTAACTTCTGTGGTCTCTAACATTACACCTATAGCTACATGTTTAAGCATTTATTTCATATTTACATATTTACATTTCAGCTCTGACACTTATTTCAGACATGCTCTAGTATGTGACGAGTCTGCCTGTGCTATTAAGTAAAAATAAATGTTTTTCTCCTCGTGTAATTTGCGCGATGGCAGTCTCTCAGTCAAATCTGGTCACATTTTGTCGTCCTCTCTCAGAAGTTGCTGATGAATAAATAAATGCAAATCAGGCGTCACTGGGCGGCGTGCGCCATCTGGGGCCTTTCAAAACCAGGAGTGACTTTACTGGAGGATAACTATACTGAGGTCATCGCGTTTGTACCTTGATGTTGGTGTGTGTGTGTGTGTGTGTGTGTGAAAAAGGTTAAACATATGCAGCTGCGTTGGACGAGTCCATCTGTGTGTCTCTGCATGGCTCACAGAAAGCCTTAGCAGAAGAAGCGGTCAATGGGAGCACACTGAAAGGCAGTATGCCAGACCAGAGTGGAGTGTAGAGGAGAGTGGAGCGTTATTCATACAGTCTGGATTTATCGGTGGTGAGGTGACCACCAACGAACTACAACATGACGTCACTGAGCCGCGGTGAAGAGCAAACCACCGCCACCACTCCAGCCCTTCTCTCTGTTTTTACTCACCACCGCTCAACGTCATTTCAGCTCCGGTGGTCAGCTCAGCACCGGATCGGTGGTCAGCTCACCACCGGAGCGGTGGTCACCTCACCACCGGAGCGGTGGTCACCTCACCACCGGAGCGGTGGTCACCTCACCAACGGAGCGGTGGTCACCTCACCAACGGAGCGGTGGTCACCTCACCACCGGAGTGGTGGTCACCTCACCAGTCACCTCGCCACCGGATCGGTGGTCACCTCGCCACCGGAGCGGTGTGGTCACCTCACCACCGGAGCGGTGGTCACCTCACCAGTCACCTCGCCACCGGAGCGGTGGTCACCTCACCAGTCACCTCGCCACCGGAGCGGTGGTCACCTCACCACCGGAGCGGTGGTCACCCCACCACCGGAGAGGTGGTCACCTCACCACCGGAGAGGTGGTCACCTCACCACCGGAGAGGTGGTCACCTCACCACCGGAGAGGTGGTCACCCCGCCACTACGAATGAGCCTTGAGAGGGCAGAAAACAGTCGGCGCTCGAGCGCTGGTCATGCAGCGCTGGAGAGCGACGAGGCAGGGTTTTAAATACATTGTTTTCAATGAGAGTGCCGCAAATTTCAGCAATGCTAGGAGGCATGTGTGCAACATGACAACCGTTTTTAAAGTATTGTACAGTGACAACTGAAGTCTCTGTAATGTTTATGTTGTACTATTCATTACTTAAATGCCTTGATATCATATGTCATATTCGACCATATAGGCCTAGCCTATTATTGCATATCATTTTATTATTGTTAGATTTGCATTTCTTCAAATATGCACACCAACTAATAAGCTTTCAATTGAACTATTACCTACAACAAACTACATCAAACTTTTCCAAACCGAGCACGTAATTTTTTTTTTATAAAGTATATTTATTGGTTTTTTAAAGACAAACAGACATTACACAACAAGAACATAATAACAAACAAAAGAAAAGAAAAGAAAAACAGCTCAGGCACAACACTATTAAATAAAAATATTGAATATAGCCTACACAGACATGACAAGGACAATGAACCATAATGACAAGTGACTTTCGAATTTTCATAGACTCCCAATCAGGGAATACATCCAAACAGTACATTAATACATATATTAAAAACAACAGTTATTATAGGCACCAAATCATTACAAGAGCAGACCCATGCATGCTCCACTCAAAGGCGGCAGCCGCCACCCCTCCAGGCGGCATAGTACAGCAGAGAATAGGAACGATCTTTCACTTGGTGATACAAGCGTGAAATTTGGCATGAACATGCCTCTGGGTCACCTCTTTAACTTTTTTTAACCGAGCCAACGAAAAATCTAATATGGCGGTCATTTTTCAAGATGGCCGCCACATCTAATCGTTAGCCTATGTCTACATTTCTTACAAATTTTAGGAAAAATGTCACCATCATAGATAGATAGATAGTTTATTTATTTTTTATTTTTTTATATTCTTTATATTATTTGCTTATTTTTTTGTTATTATTTTTAGTTTTCATACTGAAAATGGTAGCATGCTAATGCTAACTTAATGCTAACATGGTAGCATGCTAATGCTAACATAATAATGCTAACATGGTAATATGCTAGCATGCTAACATAGCATGCTAACATGATAATGCTAACATGCTAATTAGCATTAGAAAATGGTAGCATTAGCATGCTACCATTTTCAGTATGAAAAATAAAAATAAAAAATAATAATATAAAGAATAAAAAAATAAAAAAATAAAAATCTATCTATCTATCTATAATGGTGAAATTTTTCCTAAAATGTGTAAGAAATGTAGACATAGGCTAACATTTAGATGTGGCGGCCATCTTGAAATAGCACCGCCATATTGGATTCTTGGATGGCTCGGTTAAAGAAGTTAAAGAGGTGACCCAGAGGCATGTTCATGCCAAATTCCACGCTTGTATCACCAAGCGAACAACCGTTCCAATGATCTGCTATATTTTTTTATTTGGCGGCCATCTTGAAAAATGACCGCCATATTGGATTTTTCGCTGGCTCGGTTAAAAAAGTTAAAGAGGTGACCCAGAGGCATGTTCATGCCAAATCTCCCGCTTCTATCACCAAGTGAAAGGTTCTCTCACAATATGGCTGTTAGCCGCTGTACTAGCAGGGCCACCGCCAAGCACGTAATTATGATTAAGCACAGCTGGTACTATATACACCCGGCATTTAAGCACGCACCAGCAAGTGCGTGTCATGCACTAGGGGTGTCCAACCGATAACCGTTAGCCGTTTATTAAAATGGTTACCGACAACACTAACGGCTAATGGTTTACCGATAAAAAAAAATATATTTTATTTTGAAGCGCCGAGAGCAGGCACCGGCCAAAGCACCAAGCCCCTCTTTCCACCTTTACTGTCAGTGCAACCACGCATGTGCCGTGACTTACTTCCCCCAAAACAAAAACACCAAAACAACTGCATGTAGTGGACTGTGGAAGCAGGAGGGAAAAAGAAAAAAAAGACGAACACACACACAGCATTGCGCCCCCAGATCTGCCCTTCATGCAACGAACGTTGGTTCCTTAAACGGCAGATCGCGTAGTGCGCATGCGCACAGCCATTGTACAGTAGGCCTATGTGCGTTCTCACACAGCTAGCTGTTAGCCTGTTAGCAGTGTCGTTAGAAAACACTTTAATAATAATAATACCAACAGTAAGCAGTTTGAAAACAGTGTGGTCGTTAAGCAGCTCAACCCTGAAACACAGCAGGTAAGATCAACTGATTCACCTTGTTTTACTACATTTATCTTTTATATTATTGACGCATCTTTTAACATGGAACAACACGACGAGTATTTCTCTCATATCTGCTTGTTAGTTATAAATTATCCTAAACAAGCAGTAATTAATACTAGCAGCAGTAATAATATTGTAACTAGTTTTAAACAAGCAGTAATAGCAGTATAGTTAATACTAGCAGCAGTAATACAGACGGCTGCAATTCGAAACTGGCCCCCTTTCCCCCTCACTATGGGGTATATCTTCCACCCCTTATCCCTGAACTAATTGTCTCGACCAGGCCGAAGGCATGGGGGGAGAGTATGTTTTGCACTCCGTCCGTGTGTCCGTCCGTGTGTGTGTCCGTGAGCAGCTAATCTCGGCCACCGTTAACCCGGTCGATGCCAAATTTTGCACACACACTCCCTGGATGCCAACGATGAACCTCTGCCCCAAACTTTCCAGAACGGCCTGTTATAGCGCCACCAGGAGGCCGCTTTGTGCAAAACAAGTTTTTGCACAGTACACCTACAGATTTTGTCCAAACATCGCGCAAATTGGTACACAGTCTCTCTAGAGCCATTCAACGAAACTGGTCTTTCAGATTTCTCAGACTCCATCCTGATTGGTTAAGATTGGCTTCCAAAGTTCACAGGAGTGCTCAGTTTCAAACAAAATGCTGCAAATCATGAACACATCGCGTGATTTCCGTGAAATTGTGCACGCACATTCCCACTAGGCCGAGGACGAAATGCCACATGAACAATTTCAACTCAGCCTCAAGGTGGCGCTATAACTGGCCGAAAAGTGTTTTTACCTCTAACTGCACGGATCTGTGGATAATTTACTTTTGTTGCCCTTTTATCCAACCACCAGATGAAGGCAAGCTGCAATGTCCTACATTCCTATCCTGGTGGAGACCTGTGCCCAGAAGGGCACTTTTTCTCACATTTTCTTTATATTTAAAAAAATAGTGAATAGTGAATCTACAAGCTCACAACGTGTAGATGTAGATCGGCTAGTTGAACTATTTTTTAATGTTTTTCAAAATAGTAGAAAATGGCAAATACGTCTAGGGATAAGGGTTAAGTGTGGCGCAAGATGGAGCCCTAGATGTTTTTCCCCTTTTATCTCCTTTTATGATGATTTCCTGTTTTTGGTTACTATAGAAGTGTATCTCTGTACGTCTCTACATGTTCTGATGAATTGAAAAGGGTGGACCCGATTGTAAACAAGTAATGCTTTCTGGTGTCGTCCACAGTCAACAGTTTTTGTATCGAGTTGTACTTGATATGTAGGCTACTGTAATTCTGCAAACTGTTAAAGGACCACTTTTCAACCTATCTTCATATAATAGGTCCTCACTAATAATCATGATAAAATGGCACAATTATTTTCTACTCAGTCTGTGCCTCATAGGAGGGCTGTGGGCAGTTCAGAAACCGTCCTCCAGTGACATGATCATTAGG
Organism: Protomyctophum parallelum; assembly: GCF_964188405.1. Classification (NCBI taxonomy): domain Eukaryota; kingdom Metazoa; phylum Chordata; class Actinopteri; order Myctophiformes; family Myctophidae; genus Protomyctophum; species Protomyctophum parallelum. Next base: position 16,270,616 of record NC_139697.1, on the reverse strand, counting down.
CAGATTGTTTTTTAAACAAGATTTGTTTTTACAAAAATGTTAAGATTTGTTTTGTCGTGAGAACGATAGCTTCCATTTTCGCTTAAATCAATCAGTCTGTCATAAATGTGATTTTTTTAGTTTGTACTGCATCGCTGAAAAAATGTAGCTGCTTGTACTGCTAGCTAAAGGCTGTGAGCTAATGCGAGTGGTGTTGTGTTCCTCACAGAGGCCCCCACCTTCCTGTTTAACCCGGAAAGGAAACAAGCTCCGTAGAGTGGGAGCAGACGGGCGGAACCTCTGCAGTGTGAGCAAGCTAACACTAGATGGCGCTAAAGGATTTAAAGAAACCTTTTACGAGGGCTCCTGTTAGGGTCTTCATGGTGTTTTTGTTGACCAGTGAGAGTGAGGAGATCCTGTATAGGAATTGTTCTTTGAGTTTTTTTTTACATTGGTGGCCATTTTATCACAGGAAAATTTCCTCCAGGATGGAACCTAGGTAGGTAATTTATCCGTGTGATATTATTGTCACCCACTCTAACCAAGAAGCCATCTGCCTTTTTGATCTTACTATTTGATCCAAAGATTCAGTTTTTCCCAGGTGTAATGATAGTTTTTGTTATCAGCGAGCCAGGTGCAGATTCTACCGAGTTCAGAGATGAGCTGAAGCCTTTTCAAGCTGCAGGTTGTCAAAGGTGCAAACGTAGTTTGTAAATGAGCAGGATTTGTACTCTGTCCACTGTAATGTTAACACGTACAATCTGAGTTTTGTCTCCACCAGGCCAAAGGCATGGGGAGAGAGTATGTTTTGCACTCCGTACGTGTGTGTGTGTCCTTCCGTCCGTCCGTTACAAACTAATCTCTGACACCGTTAACCCGGTGGATGCCAAACTTTGCATGCACACTCCCTGGATGCCAATGATGAACCTCTGCCCCACATCTTCCAGAACTGCCTATAATAGCGCCACCATGGGGCAGCTTTTCACATTCTTTACCTATAACTGCACCGATCTGCGTGAAACGTTGTATGCACACTCCCTATAGGCCAAGAACAAACCTTTGATCTACATTTTTCACATCTGCCTTTTATAGCGCCACCAGGAGGCCAACTTTTGTAAAACAAATGTTTTGATATTACTCCTCATTCTGTCCAAAAGTCTCGCGAATCGTTACACAGTATCTCTATAGTCATGTGTTCAAGACGGATCTGTCTGATATTTTATATTCCATCCTAATTGGCTATAATTCGTTTTCAAGATTGGCCTGTTTTGAACAAAAAGCATCAAATCATGAACGCAGCGTGCAATTTATGTGAAACCTTTCACACATTTTCTTGCTAGGCTGAGGATTATATCCCACCTTTTTCACATTGGCCTGTTATAGCGCCACCAGGAGGCCAAAACCTTACCTGGCTTGGTGGAGACCTGTGCCCCGAGGGCCACTTTTTCTAGTTTAATTATTTGTTCGACTTCTCCTGGTGCGAGTTGACTTGTGGCAATGAAGTTGACTTGTTGAGAAGTCGACTTTGGTTACTGCCCTATTGTGTTGTGGTGCACACACCATTGAAATGTAACCCTAACACACCATTGAAATGTAAATGTAATCACACCCCTGTGAAGTGAGCGGTGCAACATTTGCACCGCTCACTTATGCACTTCACAGGGGTGTGATTTTTATTATTATTACAGTATTAGTTTTTTTTTCTTATGAAAGCAGAGTCTTCTGTTTCATACGGTATATAGTATGTACATGTCGCTATAGGCCTTATTCTGTGAATATTTAGTTGTTCACGTCCATGCCTTCTCTAAAGTTATCTCTGGTGGGCGCAAGCTGCATTCAATAACCAATTACTGACAAACTGTACATGGGATCAATGTGTACTGTTTTCCTCCTAAAAGTAGACATTCAGGGCTTTCATTCGTTGTATAGTATGTATAGGATATTCATTTATTTGTGTTCATTTTTATATCTGCCTGTCAATGTCTGTGACTTTAAACCTTCATAACTCTGCTTTCATGAGGATGATGATGCGCGCCTCGCCTAATCTATCTCACAGATCTGCTTTCATTGTCTCGATCGCAGTAACAGTCTTGATACGTATTATCAAGTAATACTATTCCACCGTTCAGGTTCAGAACTATAGTATAACGGTGAGAGAGACGCGTTACTGAATCGGCGATGTGGGTGGTTTGCAAGCTATAGGGGACATGTTTGGGCATGCCTCTCTCTCTGGACACCTTCTTTGAAGCACTTTTCATCGCTCCCCCGTAGGAGCGATGACGCCCGGCTGTGATGACACATCGACGAGGAAGGGAAAAAGGGCTTCCACTGTACACAACGGTTTAGGATGCATTATACATTACAACCGGGTCGATGACGTCCCCGACACGTTCATTGCGGTCTTAGCACTGCAATTATAATGAATAAAAAAGTGTTACAATCACACGTCCGAGCTAGTGATCGCTGACGAAGACGGCTATGGTGATCCGTGATCGTGATTCCCCAACGGAAGACCTGTAACCCGGCCAGCGGACTGTTGTCATGGCGGTCCCTCGTCCCTCGATACTGTGATTCGTTTGTTAGTTCATAGTATGAAGAAGGAAACATGCATCTGTCCATGTGTGTTGATGCAATGTCGATCCGGTGCAGATTATTATTATTCGCCGTGGGGTTTTATGGCGGTTGGCATCATACGGGCAAGTCGGTGCTTAGGCAGTTCAATTCATCATGTTTTTTCCGAGACCGAGAGACAGACCCCCCCCCCCCCCCCCCATCTGGCAAGGTCCTCCTCCTCGGGAGAAACCATGGAAAAACAGGAGGGGAGGGGGGGATTGAGTGTTGTGGTGTTCGGTGAAATGTGACTCTTCTATTTACACACACTAGATCATGGGCGCGTCCATTTTAGATGCCCTGGCATCTACACGTAAAGGAAGCGGCCCACCATCCTCTTTTCAGGAGGGGGGGGGGGGTTCCCCTCTTTTTTCCGGATCACGTAACCGGAGCTACTTTATATATTGTCCGGGCGCATAGAAAGATGAATGAAAGTATTCAATAAAAAGTGATATAAGCGTATAGATACGCCATTCGCAACGGACGCATGGCTGACGTATGACGTATCCATACGCACTTAGCAAATTATGTGTTAAATATTGTTTATATGCATGCATTCATGAGCCGACTTGCTGACCGGCTGACGGTAATGAGCACATTTTTTTAATAGGAAGATATATGTGAGCATACCATTAACAACCTATATAAGGCAAGGTTTCTGAATCCATTCCATCCACAAAAACACTCCTTGGGCTAAAAACGGCAATAGCCCAATGAGTGCCCAATTGGTCTTTAATAGTGCTTTTGATTGATCAAGTCATAATTCATTGTCGTTTCTTTGCTGCTTGTTTTCTCCAAAAAATAGTCCAAAGTTGTTGTTTTAGTCCAATCAGCCCAATGTTCAGATCTAAATAGTGATTTCTGATTGCATCACGCAAGCCATATTATCGCATGTGGTGAAAACTAAGACATGTCGGCTGCTGCTCGTAAAACTTGTTGCTCCTCCTCTCGTTGTATTGGGCTGTGTGGGCCGGAAGTAGTTGGCGCTTATTCACAGATATTGCCTGGTTGCCTGCAGTAATTTCACATGGACAGCAGGGGGGCGATGAAAGTGTTAACATTATGGTAATTGTTAGGGTCTAGCCGAGCCTCGGTCCGACCCAGTTAGGGTAGGGCAGGGCCGGGATTTAATTCTGTTTCTTTCATTCGCCTGTATCTCCTATTCCTTGTCCCAGATGGCATTTTTGGTCCAAACAAGGTTTATTCCACGGTCCACGCTGTGATGCGCCTCCATTATGTTTTAGCAGCACCCGCGGTAAACATGGAATGGTGATGCATCGTCACACAAACTAACATAAGATCATAACTTCCGGTCTGGGTTTTTTGCTCTTCAAAATAAGAGTTAAATAGGGAAAAATGCTGGCGTGAATTATATCACAAGTTATCAAATGCTGGCGGCCTAAGCATTAAAGCATAATTAAATGTTGACATCTTGCCCTATATAGGTAATGGTATGGTCACATATAAGACCTTGTAAAATAAATTGCTCAATACCAACAGCTGGTCAGCAAGTGGACTCATTCAATTAAGTATTTTTTAAGTATATAGGCAATATTTTAGGCCAATTAAAACACATTTCCCACTCCCCACCCCTGGCTGCCGGACTATAGATATCCAGTTATTAAAGTCCATCCTTATTCACTTGATTTCAGACCGGAGTCCAGACTGCAGGTGAAGACGAACTCTTCAGACTCATAAGAACTACAATACCCATGATGCATCACTCCCAGGTGAAGATGAACTCTCCAGACTCAGCCAGGGACGTTTCTATTAAACAGGAAGCTGAAGACGTTTCTATCAAACACGAAGCTGAAGACGTTTCTATTAAACAGGAAGCTGAAGACGTTTCTATTAAACAGGAAGCTGAAGACGTTTCTATCAAACAGGAAGCTGAAGACGTTTCTATTAAACAGGAAGCTGAAGACGTTTCTATTAAACAGGAAGCTGAAGACGTTTCTATTAAACAGGAAGCTGAAGACGTTTCTATTAAACAGGAAGCTGAAGACCAGCCACACCTCAGTAAGTTTCATGTTCTCTTCCTTTCTTTAATATGTTCTGTAGGGCTGCCACAATGTCTTATTTTCACTGGACAGTAACAATGGCAAACTAGAAAATATTGTTCCTGAAGAAACAATGTTTTTTGCTAAAACTTTCAAAACAGTAATAACCTGTAGTTAGTAACGGTGTAGTCAATCTTATCTTGGTAGGTAATGGCTCATTGTGTACATGGAACATGGAAGAAGAATGGATTTACATTTTAGGAATCCAGTGTTGATCATCATGTTATGTTTCTGCTCCTAGACATCCTGCACATGGTTGTGTGTAAAGAGGATGTTTCTCCTGAACAGGAGAGGAGCCCCAGTCTGCTCCAAGAGGAACCAGAGCACATTAAAGAAGAACAGGAGGAGCTTAAAGAGGAAAAGGAGGAGCTTAAAGAGGAACAGGAGGAACTACTTCAAAGACCAGAGGAACCTGTTGGGTCAACGTTGACATTACTAGCAGTGAAAGGTGATGATGAAAATTATGATGAAGACATATCTTCCCACTGCTGTGAGGTTGAAGTTGAACTTGAATCTGACACTGAAGTCACTAAAGACAGTGAAGATTGGGAAAAGACCAGTGAAGACGATGACGAACGGCGTGACAGGAGTTTCAGTTACTCAGGTTCCCTGAAGAAGCACCAGCGTGTCCACACTGGAGAAAAACCTTTCCAATGCAAACATTGTCTCAAGAGTTTCAGCAGGTCAGGTAACCTAAATCAACACCTTCGTGTCCACACTGGAGAAAAACCTTTCCAATGTAAACATTGTGACAAGAGTTTCAGCAGGTCAGGTGAACTGAACAGACACCAGTATGTCCACACTGGAGAAAAACCTTTCCAATGTAAACATTGTGACAAGAATTTCAACAATTCAAGTGTTCTGAAGAGACACCTTTTTGTCCACACAGGAGAAAAACCTTTTAACTGTAAACATTGTGACAAGAGTTTTACTACATCATCTTCCCTGACCACACACCTTCGTGTCCACACTGGAGAAAAAACTTTCCAATGTAAACATTGTGACAATAGTTTCAAATATTCAAGTCAACTAAAGTCACACCAGCGTATCCATACTGGAGAAAAACCTTTCCAATGTAAACATTGTGACAAGAGTTTCAACATTTCAAGTAATCTGAAGAGACACCTTCGTTTCCACACTGGAGAAAAACCTTTCCAATGTAGACATTGTGACAAGAGTTTCATTTGCTCAAGCGTTCTGAAGAGACACCTTCGTGTCCACACTGGAGAAAAACCTTTCCAATGTAAACGTTGTGACAAGAGTTTCAGTAGGTCAGATGAACTGAAGAAACACCAGCATATACACACTGGACGAAAACCTTCCCAATGTAAACATTGTGACAAGAGTTTTACATGCACATCTGGCCTGAAAACACACCAGCGTATCCACACTGGAGAAAAACCTTTCCAATGTAAACATTGTGACAAGAGTTTTACATACACATATGGCCTGAAAACACACCAGTGTTTCCTCACAGGAGTTAAACCTTTCCAATGTAAACATTGTGACAAGAGTTTCAAGAGGTCAGATGAACTGAAGAAACACCAGCGTATACACACTGGACAAAAACCTTTCCAATGTAAACATTGTGACAAGAGTTTTACAGGCACATCTGGCCTGAAAACACACCAGCGTATCCACACTGGAGAAAAACCTTTCCAGTGTAAACATTGTGACAAGGGTTTCAGACAGTTGGGTAATTATAAGTCCCACATTCATGTCCACACTAGAGAAAAACCTTTAACACTACGACGTCGGAGCAGCCGTTCTGACCGGATTTGAGATTTAAAACGTTTTGTAAATATGATTTTAGGCATACATCTCTTACTCAGTCTGGCTATAATCGGCACAATCGACCGCCGTCCCCCTTTCTCCCCCACTCGCCTTTTGTTTGCACTGCTTGATAATGGTGTCTTTTATAAACCGATTCCCCGACATTTCCTTTTCACTTGATATCGTTTCGTAGAGAGGGCCTACACAACCGATCTATATACCAAATGAAAGCCCCAATTCCGTAGTTTACATGGTATTTTGATTTTTTAAATGAGCAAAAAATGAGCGAGTTATGATTTAAAGAAAAGAGGAACACACAACACAGACAGCTGGAGACGGCATTGTTCAAGCCTGCATTCCATGTCCAACGAATTAAATCATATACGTTTGGCTGGTTAATTAACTTGGAATTTGTTTATTATTTTGATAAGATAATAGGAATATGAATACAATGATTATTATCCATGATGAGGGTGGGATGTTATTGAATGCATGCTCGGTTAGACTCGACCCGACATTTACTTTCCATGAAGCGAGAATGCTTGCCGATGCGCGATACAAAATAAAAAGTGTTTGAAATAATTCCAACCAGATAGACCTCCCGAACCTCTAAATGTTTTGTCAGTCAAAAGAACAGTTCTTTCTGCAAGCGACGTGGAACGTATGTAGGCCTGCTGCTGTGGATTAATTTGTTTCACAGCCGGCATATAGGCTCAATATCGCCAGCTCTTTGTCAGTCAAAAGAGTTCAGCCTGTCCGTCCTTCTTTATCTGTAAACTTTTCTGCAAGCGACCAGACCCGTGGAACTTTCCTTTTTCTCTCTCTCTCCCTCTCAGGGAAGCATGTAAATGTTCATGAATTCAATAACTGCGCAATGTTATAAACAGCAGCTGAGCTGGGGTTTCAACATGCAGTGGCATTTCACGTGTGGAGTTTATTTTTTGTATCACCAGGCTGCAGACTGTAGCCTATATTTTTCTATTTAGTGTGCAAGGCTTACATCCGGTCTAAAGCCCACCCACTGTATGCGCTGATTTCCATACACAATACATACACGATCCGTATCCTCCCCACACCGGATGTTGAATTCACAGTGCTAACGGCCATATTTGAACGACAAAGAAATGCAATGTTTTTTATTAATTAAACTGATATAACAACATAACGTGGCTAATAATTGTTTATTTGGAATGTACTTTGGCTGGTAATTTAGGTAAATATAACGCGACTCACTTGTATAAGTAATTTACCGCGGACAGGCCGCATTTAATGCAATACATTGGCTTTAGTAATGTTGTTAGCTTATAATATTAGCAACTGTAAGCTAACGGCTGGAGGACTACGGACAATCCGGTCAATAACATCATTACACTTAAACATTAATACAATTATGTCATGTTTACATGCCTAGTCAAGCAGTCTGTACATCGCGTGGGGTCACATATATTAATTACATCAATAACACACAAGAAAAGACGAGTGATCTTGGCTCTTTTGGAAGGAAAAAAAGAACAACAAAAGGCAGCAACGCGACACTCTTCCATGGCTATGTTGCAATATATGCCTATATAATCCGTGAAGTGTACATTTTCATTGGGTGTATAATAATGTATTATGTACATGTATAAGAGAGGGAAGGAAAAAAAAGAAAAGTGCGTGCGTGTAGGCAACAATGTCGTCTCCAGCTGAAGAGGTGTGAACGAGTGGTGCGGGGGAGAAAGGAAGGAATAGTCAGACTGAGTAGTAGTGACATTTTTTCAGACTTCCTAGTGTTAAAATGTAAACATTGTGACAAGAGTTTTGACAATTCAAGTGTTCTGAAGAGACACCTTCGTGTCCACACTGGAGAAAAACCTTTCCAATGTAAACATTGTGACAAGAGTTTCAGTCGTTCAGATGACATGAACATACACCAGTATGTCCACACTGGAGAAAAACCTTTCCAATGTAAACATTGTGACAAGAGTTTCAGCAGGTCAGATGAACTGAAGAAACACCAGCATGTTCACACTGGAGAAAAACCTTTCCACTGTAAATATTGTGAAGAGAGTTTCAACAATTCAAGTGATCTGAAGAACCACCTTGTCCACAGTTCTCACAGGACAATAAAAAATATGTCCACTCTAAACGGTGAGACCTAAGTTTAAATAACTCAGACACCATTGCATTCACACCATGGGGTAAAAAAAAGAAAGTTTCCACTATGTGTTCCTGTCTGTCTTGGATTATGTAGACATAATCTATAGACATGCAGCAGCATCCACTCTTAAATCCCTAGACTCTGTTTATCACTCATCGATTAGGTTTATTACGGGTGATGGCTATGGTACCCAAACCCAATGTATCTTATATAACAAGGTTGGATGGTCCTCCCTGACAGAGAGACGGAAACTGCATTGGCACCTGTTCTTGTATATAAAGCCATGCTTGGAGATTGTCCTAAATACATCTCTGAAGTACATTCTGAAGTACACCCGCACTCGGTCAAGTAGTTTCCCCAAATTCAAGGTATCAAAAGTTAAAGGTATATTCAGTGATTTAACTTAATTCAAATATCACTTATTTTTTTGTTTTGTTGTGATAATCCTCCCTACTATAGAGTGTGCTGGCCATATAAGGAGTTCCTCTCTGTCCCCAGTTAATCCCTGGGGGTCAAAAAACCGTAGGTTTCGTTTTTGACTCGTTTTTTATCCTGATTGGACGAAAGGCTGGGTCCCACAGCCAAAAACGAAACCTAAGGTTTTTTGAGTGAAATCACTGAATATACCTTTAACTCTGAACTTGCTTTTGGCTTCTGTGGCCCTAATGCATGAAATGACCTGCAAATTACATTGAAACTGACCACATTGGTACCCTTAAGTCGTTTTAAAACCTTGGTGAGCATACAGATCCCCACAGTATGTAACTGTTTTTAGATCGTTTTGAAATTTGTCTTGGCTTTTTATTTGTAAACCTATGTAAATGTATATCTTTAGTTTTTCCTTTCCTGATCTTCTGATGTATTGTGATGTTTTTTCTATATGATATTGTATTACTCGACGACACTGAAAATTAGTTTGATTACTCAGTGTAATTTTGAGAATAATCAAAACTTGAATTAATGAAAAATGAGCTCACTGGGAGGATCAAATTAAACAGCGGTATGTTCGTAGGGAGGTCGATAGACAAGGACAATATTATGGATTATTATACTGCTCCTATATTTCAAAACAAATATGGGTAAATTCTCCTTCTACAGCACGGCCACCCGACATGGAATGCCCTGACCCCCTTCCCTCAAAAAATGCAGATCACTTACATCTTTTAAAACAGGCCTGAAAGTCCACCTTTCAGCAGGCCCAGTGGAGAGGAAATTATCACTTCTCCTTTAAACAGGTGACCACGCCCCCTCCTAACTTTCTCCCACTCTGTACATTTAGTGTTTTATTATTTCCTGTAATGATATATTTTGTTCTTGTTGTTTTTGATGATATTGAATTATTGTTGAGGGGTGCTAGCTGATCATCATCCCATAGCGATGATTTGATTGGCTGATGTACATATTGAGGGGAAAATTGTGAGGGCAGAAAAATGAAGACGCTTAAAGTGATTGGCCGGAATGACATTTGTGATGATTTGATTGGCTGAGCATGGAATGTGATGTATGATGTGATAAGAGCGCCCCTCGCTTCACAGAAGTGTGATTTCTGTTGGAATCAGTGTTTGACTGAACTCTGTTGCTGTTTTACATTCATATCTAATAAACTATTCAATCAATCCTGTCAATAGAGGCCTCCATTCTCCTGATCTTTTGTTTTTCTCATGTTAAACCCTTAAAGGACAACTTTGGTTGTTTTTCAACTAAGGTTCATGTTTTAGGTTATTAGAGAAAGTAAAAGATGAGTGTTATATATTTTTTTATTTGCTGCTTTCTTTCATTAAACCATTCTAAACAATTTTAGCTATTTTTGGCAGGGGGCGGGGACATTCGAACAAGTTCGTGAATGTATTTGTTTTACCAAATTGTACAGCGATTTCTTAATTATTGTTTTCTATAGTCCTACAAGACCCCAGGAAATTACATCTGGCCACAAAAGATCATGGGATCTATTTAATGTGAAGAGAGAGGTGACAAACTGACATTTTGGAAAACAGTGAATTTTATTCCAAATACTTCATAATTCACAGTTATTGAAATGTTAGCCCATGTCCGAATATAAACAGCTTCGATGTAGTATTTTCTATTTTAAAATATCGGCTAATGCCAATATTGCATTTTAAGGCCAACATCGACCCATACCGATTTGATAAAATATTGTGAATACTTTCAATTTGATAAAATATAACAGTCTGGCTGAACCTCTACCTAACCCAACTCCTGTCACCTCTACAACACTTTGTTTGAAGTCAAAGCCCAAGACGTTTCTGTTTACTGCTGCTTTTTACTGAGGTATGTGGGTCTGTATTCAGTTTGCATTTTATTTTATTCTTATTTTTCTATTCTAAATCAAATGTCCTTTTATTGTGAATGCATCACACTTTACAGTGCTCTTAACCCATTTAGACCCCCATCTGAAAATATGTTGTTCCAGGGACCCCCGCTGTGAAAGAATATGCATTCAAAGATAGCATATCTACAAGCTTGTAGTGCGGCACTCGGTGCCGCGCTACGAGCTTGTAGATCTGCTGTTTTTGATTAGCTAAGGGACTGATCGTTATTTATCCACCAGGGGGAAGGGGTGGTGCAGATGTGATTTCATTTTTTTATTTTTCCTCATCCCCCCCCCCCCCCCCCCAGCCTCCAAATATTTTTTCGGGACCCCCCCTCAGGGACTGGAAGAATATATATGACCCCCCCCCCATCCAAACACCATAGACTATATTTATTTTATATTCACACCAACAGTATAGCAGAATAAAATAAACGCTGATCGTTTATTAGGCGGCGGCCGTCGGGGATTCATTTGGTTCCATATCCGTCATTACATTATGGTCAACACTCAACACTGATGATATGCCATTGCATTCTTCCAACTAAAGATTTTAATATAGCACCTACAAGCTCACAACAACACGCTGATGACGAGACACAAATTTGTGAGCTTAGATTGGCTATTTTTGAGGTGAGCCTCGTGCGTAAAGTCATTCTATAGCCAAGCTGCCAAGGCAGTGGGCACCCCTCGCCTCTGTGCCCAAGCCCAGGATGATGAAAATGAATGAATGCTAAATAAATATGTCACACAGTCGCATACCATAATACTACAGCGTCATACTCCACAGAGAAAAGCACAATTTGCGCAACACCAACGTTCAACTGCCTGCTCCGCTCATTTAGCCAGCCAGGCACCACCGAATAGTGTAACTCTTTCTTTAATCTATTACAACCACATACGCAGACAAAAGTACATGGCACCGTGAACAAAACACAAGTAGGCTACTGTGACGCACACACCAACAATCCACCATTGCAATGCGAGTGCGCAAAGATGCACATGACAGCTGCATGCTTTTAGATCTACCGTCAAACTGCCTAAACTGACCATGGAGAAGTTCACTAAAGATGTGAGTCAATGGGAGACAGCAATAGACAAAAACACGAGTCTCAGTAAGTCTGATAAATTCACATATTTAAAGTGAGTATTCTTAAGTGGCAGAGCGGCTATGTAGTCGCGGGATTGGCTTTATCAGACCAGAATTATGACAATGCCATTAAAATGCTAGGCAGGCTGCATGTCGCGCGTAATTGTAGAACGCAGGGCATGTACTCTGAAGAGTGCGGGCGCAGACACCACAAAACAGTTTGCAATCAAACAGCCAGTCAATATAGAGCGCATGATAGACGCGCCGACCACGGCAACGACAGACAGGCTGACCAGTGTTGCAGATGCAGTTAGTAGTGTAGCAAGCAACTCTGACAATAGTATTACTGCAGACAGCTACCATTAAGGATAGATGCACCAACGCAAAGCCAAGTAGCCAGGTGCCTATTAGATGGGGGTAGCACCCGCAGTTTCATTAAAGAGGATATTTCCAGAGCTGGGTTTCACAGAGACACCTCACACCACCGCAACCTCAACAGCGGTGCTGTCAACCTGCTGCTCCTCGCCTTCCTCCTCTCTGACCGACAACACTAGCTCTTGGCTCTTGCTGCTGGCCCGCAATTCAAACATTGACGCTCATAGCTTGAAACATTTTTCACTTTTTCTACTGGAAATGTTATGAAACGGGGCAAACTACATCAGCGGCCGGGGGAGGGACCTTTGGTGGTAGAACAGATCTACAAGCTAACAACGTGTCACCAAGCAACACGTTGTTAGCTTGTAGATCTGTTCTATTTGTATGCGCAGTTGCACACACATGGAAGATACCAAGTACACTCGCCACACAGGGTAAACTTTATATAGATAGATATGAGTGAAAGTGAAACACAATGAAAAACAAAATAATCAAAACATTTTTTTAAATACAAAATTCAGCAAAATAAAGTTGTACAACCCCCCCCCCCCCCCCCCCCAAGCCAAAATAAAAATAAACATATCCCCCCCTCAGGCTCAAAAAATAGTTTAATGACCCCCCCCCTTTTTTGCACCATACCAACCTTTGATAAATAACGATCAGTCCCTTACAACAACAAAAAACAATGTAAAATAAAGAGATTTAGGATCATTAAAGCCAGGCTCCGAGTCCAGTGCATTCTGTCAACTTCCGGTCCAGGACTTAACTGTAACTATTCGGCTCCCCATATAGCCAGCCGCCATTGGCCTGGCCACCAGGAAGTGAACGGAGATGTCGTAACTCCCCTTCTATGGCTCTGTGCCAGACCAGACAAAAAGAGAGAGAGAGTGTGTGTGTGCGCGCGTGCGCGCGTGCGTGCGTGCGTGTGTGTGTGTATGTGTGTTTGAGAAAGGAAGAGAGCAACAACAAAGGAAACAAGGACAGATTTTCAACAATTCAACACACCACGTGGCACGTCGGTCGCACGCACCTTGTTGAAGTCTTCACTGGTGGCTCTCATCTCTCGTGTGTGCGTGTGCACGTGCGTGTGTGTGTGTGTGTGTGTGTGTGTGTGTGTGTAACGCACCTTGTTGAAGTCTTCACTGGTGGCCCTCATCTCCTTCCAGGTCTTGTTGAGGAGCTGGATGCAAATGCAGAAAAACTCCTCGAAGGATCGGTCGTGCGTAAAGAACATGGGATGGAAGTCGTGGCAGTTCTCACTGGCTGTGAGGAGACACACACAACACACACACACACACACACACACACACACACACACACAACACACCACACACACACATTTTTACAATTTATTCATGTCCACACAAAGGAAACTGGATTCAAGGACATAAATAGCTCAGGTGTCACATCCACAAAACCAAGGCATTGTGTGTGTGCTCAGTCACTACGATACAAGCATGTCATGGTTAAGTTAGTCAGAGGAGAGCCAAAGCTCACAATAACGGTGACAAAAATGGGTCCCCGAGTCAGTGTTTTGTACAAACATTTGTACAGTGTACAGTATGTGGAAAAAAGGTGACATCGATCAATTCTTGATAAAAATAAAGAAAAGCTTCTAATAATAATACTATTATTTATGCCCCAACATCTATAAATCTCACACTATTAAGGCAACCGGACGGTTCCACGCGCTGCACAAGGTGCCCTTTTTTCACGTGAGCACCTGCCCCTCTAAATGTCTGTGCACGCCACTGAACAAGCCTATATACTGTAAGTAACAGCTCTCTTTCTTAAGTTCACCTGAGATGAACTAAGAAAGGGTTCCAATTAACAATGACTGCTCGACTGGCGCGGCAGTGGTTCAGGGGGCAGAGTGGCCGGATGGGAACCATGAGTTTCCCAGTACGATCCCGGGCTCCCCCAGAGTTAGTGTCCTTGAGCAAGACTCCTTTCCACCGCCATCGGTGGATGAATGTGTGTGTGTGTGTGTGCGTGTGTGTGTGTGTGTGTGTGTGTGTGTGAATGCACAATCTATGAAAAGAGCCTCGGAGAAAAGCGCTACATAAAAGCACCATTTACTTGACAAGAGGCAGACAAAATGTGTTCATGAGGGACAGAGAAGGCAGTTTGTATGGCTATGTTACTTTCTGTCTGGAAGGTAACAAAATATTGGCCATAATAAAACCTTCAGTCAGAAAAAAACAAATAAAAATACTATTACTTACACATTTCCTAAACTCTCCGCGAGCACACAGTAAAGTTTCCATGATTAGTTTGTGTGCGAGCGTGCACATGCGCAACATCCTCTCAGCTAAGACAGTCAGTTCATCTCTCTCTCCCTCTCTCCCTCCCTCTCCCTCTCCCCCTCTCCCCCTCTCCCTCCCCTCTTTGAAGGCCTTTGACTTTGTGTGTGAGAGAGGAACGGAGCAACAAAAACAAGTTATAAATTCAACGCATGCACGCACGCACAATAAAACGTGGACGGCCAGGCAGATGGACAGCTTATAGGTCTCCTCATCTACATTTCATGGTTCTCCTCAGTGACCTGCACGGCCATATGGCAGCATTTCCACTCATGCATATCTAATTGGGGCTGGAGGAAGGATGGCCTTCACCTGGACCTTGGACAGACAGACAGACAGACAGACAGACAGACAGACAGACAGACAGACAGACAGACAGACAGACAGACAGACAGACAGACAGACAGACAGACCACACACGCACTATAGTGTTGATTTTGACAAGCACACTTTGACATAGTTTTAGTCAATATAGTCTTTTGAATAAAATTACATTTAGTCATATTATAGTCTAGTTTTTAGTCTAGTTGTAAGTCGACCAAAGATCATAATATTTTGTGTCCTCGTAATGCCCGATTTTACACTCGGTTAGTTGGTAGCATGCTGAAAATAGCCAAACTAAAAGACAACGGCTGCGCACACACACGCCAACGGCTACACACACACACACAAACTCCTCTACACTACATGAGAGAGCATCCGGGCCATCTGAGGACTCGCTCCATAACAGGATCCATATTATTCCTGCTGATGGAACCTGCAGTGCTGTGAATGGGCGTTGCATAGCACTGACTTCAGCACTTCTATACCCGCCTGCCGTCGCCATTGTGGTCATGAAATTACAGGCCAGAGATCGCCAATAACTTGTCAACAAAATGTCAGTGTATAGAAAAAAGGTTTATGGATTTTAGTCATCATAGTTGCAATCCATATATATATATATATATATATATCTCCTAAGGATACTTGCTTAGTTTATACTTTCAGGGCGTATTGGAAATGAGACACGGAGACAGGGATTCCATTCAACTCTTAATTGTTCTTCAAAGTATTCCCTCCGTTTGATTTCAGTACTACACAACAACAACACCAGGTAAGAACTGATGTAACCTCCAGAAAGGTCTGACTATACTATATCCTTTTTAGAAAAATCGTGAAAATGTGGCGCAAATATTTGAATATATATATATTCTTTCAGAGCGAACGTTTTTACCTCAAATCTTTGCTTCTGAGGGGAGTTTTCCTGGAACAACATCTTTTCAGATGGAGGTCGGGAGGCCAAATACAGATACTTTTTGGGGTCCTTGACATGAAATATTGAGAACCACTCATGTAGAGAAGAATATATATATATCCCAGAATATTGTCATGATTTAGAAGACATTTAAAAAATGTCGATGTCAGGCCTAGATGGGCTAACACTGTTCATCTGCAGCTTTGGTGTGTTGTTCATAATTCATAAGAGATCAGACGATCATAAACGAAAATAAAAATCACACCCGTGTGAAACGAGTGGTGCAACTCCCCTCTCCCCCCCCCCCCCCCCCCCCCCGCTCCTCTCTCTCTCTCTCTCTCTCTCTCTCATTAGCAGGCAACAGTGCAGCACTAATACTATCTCTCTCTCTCTCTGTTTCTGGCAAACAGCGCCCCTGTTACTCAGTCATACTCGTGCTCATTAATACATACATACTGTACATACAGTACATACATAGGTGAACACATAGGTGAACGCGGACATTGCTGGTTGTAGGAGTGGTTGCACTTGTAGCGGAGAGATATTTCATAAGTTCCGCACAGTTAAGTACAGTGTGTCTCTCAGTAGTAGCCAGACACGCTGGTCATTTGGTATTGAACGTTTTCCACCTTTAACAAAAAACAACCGCAAATAATAATAAACATCCCTCGGCGGGACAGAATGGTGACCTATTTGCTGCCGTCTCAGTTGGATGTTTCATTTCACTCTAAAGCCTTTATTATTATAGCAACAGCACTGAGAGCCTTAAGACGATCTAGTTTTTTTAGTTTGAGTGTGTGCTTGAAAACAAAGACATTACAAAACAAGAAAAAGGTAATAAAAAAGTAGTGGATATAATAATAAATCCCCCAGAAGCACCCTGAGATAATGGAGAGATACAATAACAAGTCTAGACCAGTATATAGTTCACAAAATGTGTTGGGAACAGGGACCCGGCCAAATGTATTTGGCCGTGGACCCCCCCATCTGAAAATGACTCGTGCCAGGGACCCCCACATTGATATATGTTTGGCTGTGGACCCTATAAGTGCTGAGTTTTTCCTCCATCCATATGTATAGGCCAGGTGCTTAAATTTGTGTACCACCCACAGACCAGGTAACATGAGACCCCCGTCCACTAGTCTAACTTCTGCCAGACCATGTGGGGTGGAGGAGAGGAGAGGAGAGGAGAGGAGAGGAGAGGAGGGGAGGGGAGGGGAGGGGAGGAGAGGGGAGAGGAGAGGAGGGGAGGGGAGGGGAGGGGAGGAGAGGGGAGAGGAGAGGAGGGGAGGGGAGGGGAGGGGAGGGGAGGGGAGGGGAGGGGAGGGGAGGAGAGGGGAGAGGGGAGAGGAGAGGAGAGGAGAGGAGGGGAGGGGAGGGGAGGGGAGGGGAGGGGAGGGGAGGATTTAAAAGACTTCAGTGCACTGTGCCTACCCATGATGTGACCGCAGGTCGCATCATGTGTAGGTACAGTGCAAGGAATAAATGCATTCGCCATGTATTTGAAGGAAGTCTGATCCAATCATTTTTAGATTTCTCCAGTTTAATCCTGCGTTTAGGTTTTGTTGTGTTCAAGATCTGATTTTAGGTATGTTTAAGCCTCCAGGGAAATCCGTGTTGAGGTTCTTAATCCACTGTTTTTCATTAAAACGTCTTTGTCCCACTGTCCAGTTGGGATTGTGTTGCAGTCCAGTGCATGTTAAAGCTTCAATGCCATGAGCCATAAAATGTTGCACAAATCTTGTGGTTGTCTTTCTTCCATTGTTAATATTGTATCTGTGTTGTCCCAGCCTTGTACTTATTGTTTTACCTGTTTCTCCGACATATTGTAAACCACATTTGTTACATGTGATTAAGTAAATGCAGTTGCTCGTTCTGCTGGTTAATCGTTGTTTAATCTCTAAAACGCGTTTTGTAGTTCTATTTTTGACTAATTGTTTGGGTTTGAAGTATTCTGGTCCCTCGCGTGCTGGTGCGTTGATTTCTTTTAGTTTGCTGTGTACTAGATAATCTTTAAGGTTTTTGTTTTTTCTGTAGGCTGATATAATTTTATAATCTTTTAGAAGATCATCCGTTCGGTTCTCAAAGTTCCTTTTTATTCTGTTGTTGGCTAGTGTGCTCTGTGTTGAATAACTGGTTATCAGGGCCAATTTAGGGCCTGGATCTCGTACTCTTATTTCTAAAAAAGTACTTTGAGCTTTCCGGAGGAATGTCCTAGTGTATCCCCTTGGTCTAAGTGCTTTAAATAGTGTTTTACAAGCTATTTTGAAATCACTTCTTTGCGTGCAAATCCTATGGAATCTTAGTAGTTGTGATTTGACTATCCCTGTGTAACAGTGTGTCGGGTGGAATGACGTTTTGTGTAATAGGGCGTGGGTGTCTGTTTCTTTAAAGAATACTTTTAAGTCTAGTTTCCCATTTGTGTTAAAGTTTGGGCCCTTGAAGATTGTTACATCAAGAAAGTCAATCCTTTCAGTGTGTGTCACAAATTTTATCGTTATGGATCTGTGATGGCTATTAAGAACATCAATAAATTCCTGGAAATCTTCCTTGCTATGTTCCCATATTCCAAAAATATCATCCAGAAATCTATAATAATGTGTTGGTTTAAGTCTGCATTTTTCTAGTGCTGTCTGTTCCCATATGCTCATGTAAATGTTTGCATAAGATGGTGCAAATCGCTTTCCCATGGCCGTCCCTTTGATTTGTAGATAACATTTGTTGTTAAAGGAAAAATCATTCTGGGTTAGATTTAAGTCTAGTAATTGGAGTAATTCCTCTTCTGGTCGATTTGTGTCTGGGTACTTATTAAATACTTCTTTAACTGCCAGTAGGCCTGCTTCTGTCTCAATGTTTGTGTAGAGGCTGTCTATATCTATCGAAAACAATAAGGCCTCTTTTCCTACTATAATAGCTTTAATTTTGTCCACAAAATCGTAAGAGGGGAGGGGAGGGGAGGGGAGGGGAGGGGAGGGGAGGGGAGGGGAGGGGAGGGGAGGGGAGGACCACACCAGCAGGACAGACACAATGAGATTAGGGGAGTGCTACACCAGCAGGTTACAGAGGTGACCCCCCCCCCCCCCATCACCCCCCCCCCCCCCCTCCCACCACCATCCCAATCCCATCCCACCAAGCATGTGCCTGGGTGGGCTGAGGCAAGACCAGGTCACCACCACCATGTGACATGTGGTGTGCGTGTGTGTGTGTGTGTGTGTGTGTGTGTGTGTGTGTGTGTGTGTACGTGTACGTGTGCGTGTGCGTGCGTGTACGTGTGCGCGTGTGTGCGTGTACGTGTGCGTGCGCGTGTGTGTGTGTGCACGTGTGAGCCCTGCCACGCGCTTTGAGCTTGTATATATCGAATTATTGTTTGGCTTTTTAGGATGAGAGTTAACCCATTCTGACCTGAGATCAGATTCATACGAGGTTTTCCACTGGACACACACTGGTCTGATGAACCCATTCTGACCTGAGATCAGATTCATACGAGGTTTCCACTGGACACACACTGGTCTGATTAACCCATTCTGACCTGAGATCAGATTCTAAAAATGTCAGTCGTTCTTCGATTTTTCAAAAAATAGCAGACCTACAAGCTCGTATCGCGACACTCGGTGGCGCGATATGAGCTTGTAGATCTGCTATTTTTCAATAGCTAAAGCATAACATGATGCCAACACCAAAATGGGTGCCCGGTCAGAATGGGTTAATAACAAACCCCTCGGAAAAATAGCATCAATAAATTTGCCTTCCTAAAAGTTTGTTGTCCTGACAAGTGTCGTAATACAACTCCATGTGCGTGCGTGTGTGCATGCACGTCTGTGACAGCTGCCAGCCATCATGTTTATTAGAGTGCGTTCAAACTGAAGTCACTGCAGAAGCAACATCTGCCAAGTGCTAATAACACAACTCATCTGACACACCGAAGAGACCTGCACACGTGTGCGTGCGTGCGTGCATGCGTGTGTGCGTGTGTGTGTGTGTGTTAGAGACTGAAATAGACCTTTGGGCACAGAGCTTCCTTGGCATCTGTCAATGTCCAGAAAGATGAGAACAGATGAGAACAGATGTTTGTGCGCGTGTGTGTGCGTGCATACATGCATTGTGTATGAGCGCATGTGTGCGTGCATACAGTACATGCGTGCGTGCGTGTATGAGCGCATGTGTGCGTGCATACAGTACATGCGTGCGTGCGTGTATGAGCGCGTGCGTGCCCCTCAGAGTCACCTTGCAGCCATGCAAAAATGATAAATGCACAGTGAAAGGTGTCATCCTCCTCACACAGCAGGACCCCATGTATACCAACTGTGTGTGTGTGTGTGTGTGTGTGTGTGTGTGTGTGTGTGTGTGTGTATGTGTGTGTGTGTGTGTGTGTGTGTGTGTGTGTGTAGCGTGCACACAAGAACATGTCAGCTAACCACCACGTTGTTTGCATACATATTATGGATTGTGCATATGCCTGTTTTCACGTTTGTGTGTGTGTGCGTTTGTGTGAGCGTGTGCGTGTGCGTGTGCATGTGCGCGTGTGTGTGCGTGTGTGCGTACGAATGTACGTGTGTGTGTGTACGCTGTGTCAGCAGCACCTTTTGCGGTGTCGTGGCCGGCGGTGGTGTGCATGAGCAGGATGTGTGCAAGTGTGCGTGCGTGCGTGCGTCAGAATGCAGGGACAGCAGGTGTGTGTGTGGCGGTAAGGTGCAAAGGGCGTGGCTGCTAGCTCCACAGCGCAGCATGCAGCGCTGACTGTGTTGTTTCCCTGATAAACACACAACACCAGCACCACAGCACATCGTGCTGCACCCTACACACAGTACACACAGTACACCGTACACACAGTACACAAAGTACACCGTACACACAGTACACCATACACACAGTACACGCAGTACACAGTACACAAATACACCCTACACACAGTACACAAAGTACACCCTACACAAAATACACCATACACACAGTACACAAAGTACACCCTACACAAAATACACCATACACACAGTACACAAAGTACACCCTACACAAAATACACCATACACACAGTACACAAAGTACACCATACACAAAATACACCATACACACAGTACACAAAGTACACCCTACACAAAATACACCATACACACAGTACACAAAGTACACCATACACAAAATACACCATACACACAGTACACAAAGTACACCATACACAAAATACACCATACACACAGTACACAAAATACACCATACACACAGTACACAAAGTACCCAGTGCATATCACTGAGCCACAGTACACCAGTACACAACACTACCACAGTATGCGTCACTGAACCACAGTACACCAGTACACAACACTACCACAGTACGCATCACTGAGCCACAGTACACACACAGTACACAACACTACCACAGTATGCATCACTGAACCACAGTACACACACAGTACACAACACTACCACAGTATGCATCACTGAACCACAGTACACACACAGTACACAACACTACCACAGTATGCATCACTGAACCACAGTACACACACAGTACACAACACTACCACAGTATGCATCACTGAACCACAGTACACACACAGTACACAACACTACCACAGTATGCATCACTGAACCACAGTACACACACAGTACACAACACTACCACAGTATGCGTCACTGAGTCACAGTACACACACAGTACACAACACTACCACAGTATGCGTCACTGAGTCACAGTACACACACAGTACACAACACTACCACAGTATGCGTCACTGAGTCACAGTACACACACAGTACACAACACTACCACAGTATGCGTCACTGAGTCACAGTACACACACAGTACACAACACTACCACAGTATGCGTCACTGAACCACAGTACACACACAGTACACAACACTACCACAGTATGCGTCACTGAGTCACAGTACACACACAGTACACAACACTACCACAGTACGCGTCACTGAGCCACAGTACACACACAGTACACAACACTACCACAGTATGCGTCACTGAGTCACAGTACACACACAGTACACAACACTACCACAGTATGCGTCACTGAGCCACAGTACACACACAGTACACAACACTACCACAGTACGCGTCACTGAACCACAGTACACACACAGTACACAACACTACCACAGTATGCGTCACTGAGTCACAGTACACACACAGTACACAACACTACCACAGTATGCGTCACTGAGCCACAGTACACACACAGTACACAACACTACCACAGTACGCGTCACTGAACCACAGTACACACACAGTACACAACACTACCACAGTATGCATCACTGAACCACAGTACACACACAGTACACAACACTACCACAGTATGCATCACTGAACCACAGTACACACACAGTACACAACACTACCACAGTACGCGTCACTGAGTCACAGTACACACACAGTACACAACACTACCACAGTATGCATCACTGAACCACAGTACACACACAGTACACAACACTACCACAGTATGCATCACTGAACCACAGTACACACACAGTACACAACACTACCACAGTATGCATCACTGAGCCACAGTACACACACAGTACACAAGTAAGACGCCCTGAGGGCGATAAGCGTGCACACATCCGCCTGGGTGACGGCAGACTGCTGGGCGAGCGCTGGCGCTTTGGCATGGGGGGGTGGCAGATCAGATCAACATGGAATGAATTATGTACTGGCCATATATGGAGCGTGTCTTGAGTGTACAGGGTTTGATGAGGCCAGATCAACATATGGAATGTCAGAACAGGTCAGCTCCATATATGGAGATCCAAGAGTTGGCTTTGTCCGCGGCGCAAACGTCTTTAAAAATACTTTCTGAAAAGTCTATGAGGAAAATGAACAAGGATTTATTTTCCGGGTCTCTCGAGGGGGCGGGACTGCGACGCTCTATAGCGCCCGGCATTACAGCTTATAGGCAGTTGGTGCCGGGTGGAAAAATGGGTCTACAAAATTGTGGGATAAAAACTTCAAAGTTAGAATCTGAAGATAAGAGTTCTCTGACTATAACAACCGAGGTGAGGGGATGTTGCTCCAGCACTTTAGATGCTGCTGCGTGACCAATCTATTCACAGCGCCCGCGCTATACAACTCACACACAACACCGTTTTTTTCTCTCACTTCTATGTATAATAACTTTTCTATTCAATAATGCTTTATTGCCATGGATGAATAAACACTGTCAAAAAAGGCGAGAGACTGTTGAAAATAAATAATAACACAGATATATTTACTAACCCATTCAGCACGGGACACCCTTTTGCTGTTTTAACCCATTTAGACCTAAGTTCGATTCTACAAATGTCTTCTAAATCATGACAGTTTTCTGAAAAACCCATGTTTCTATGTCAGTGGTTTTCAACCTTTTTCATGTCAAGGACCCCAAAAATTTTATGTATTTGGTCACCCCCCCAGAGGCAAAGATTTGAGTTAAAAACGTTCGTTAAAAAACCAATTTTGCGACACATTTTCACGATTTTTCAAAAATAGCAAACCTACAAGCTTGTAGCGCGCCACTCGGTGGCGCCCTATATGAACTTGTAGATCTGCTATATTTCAATAGCTAAATTATAACATAATGTTTAAAACACCAAAAAGGGTTCCCCCATATATATATAAATTGGAATATATAAATTATTTCACAGCAAACATTTTTAACTCATATCTTTGGTTCTGGCGGGGTCCCTGAAACATATTTTCACATGGGGGGGGGGGGGGGGGGGGGGGGTGACACAGTTTGAGAACCACTGATACAGAAACAAATAGTTTTTCCGAAAACGGACATGATTTTAGATTTAGACATTTTAGAATCTGTTCTCAGTCCCCAATGGGTTAATAAAGCGATAAAGCCCCACAGAGGGTATAGCGGTTTTAGCTAAAGCGCCGTAACGTAACATACAGACTTCAAAGCAGTCCAACCGACGGCTTTGCGAGTTGGAGAAAGTTTTTTGGGGGAAAAGGATGAAAGTAATTTACTGTATTCTAGCCTAGGGCTGGGATCCCTTTGGGATTTTAATCATTCCATATTTCCTTAAATGAGTAGCTTTTCTGCCTGTATACACCATGTGGTTCTCAAACTTTTCCATGTCAAGGACCCCTAAATCGACATTTATTAGCCCGCGGACCCCCCTATGCCAGGGGACCCCCATAAGAGAAGATTTTTTATTACGGTTCAAGCAGTGATTCTCAGCCATTTTCATTTCAAGCATTACCGTTTTTTTTAAATAAAAAAGGTAGATGCACACCTCAGAAGGCTAGTGACAGACAGGTGCGTAGGGCAATAGAGCATGCATTAACCCATTCTGGGTGGGAACCCTTTTGGTGTGTTATGCTTTACCTATTGAAAAATAGCAGATCTACAAGCTCGTTGTATATATAATTTGGGGACCCCCCAAAATAATTTGGCGACCCCTCAAGGGGTCGCGACCCACGGGTTGAGAACCCCTGCCATACACAGCCTTCGTCAAAGGCTAATCTTCAGAGAGAATGCTTTATGCAAACACACTACACTATACCCCCAGAAAATACAAGTCACTCAATTATGAAAGATATATTTAATCAGAACACAACTCGCGCGCGCACGCACTCACGCGCGCACACAAATCCCAGCGGCCATGTGCTTAATAGGACAAATATAGAAAGTAATTTATCTTTTACGATAACTTCCGGCAGCAACAAACAAAGATGTCAATCTTAATGTAAGGTAAACAAACCAATTCATACTCAACTACACACAGCCCTGCATCCCCCTGATATGATGAAGTGATTGGCCTGATTAAAGTTGAATTTCGGAAACTTTTTCCATTAATAATAATAAAACTTTATTTGTATAGCACCTTTCATGACATCAAATGCAGCTCAAAGTGCTTTACAGAACAATGGAGAATAAAATAAAAGCAAAGCATAAAAGAAAAGCAAGGCAACGACATTAAAAAACAAGCAGTAATGCAATACAGTGAGGACATGAATAACAAGAAATATAAGATCACTTAAAGGCAATGTTGTAGAAGTGGGTCTTGAGCTGAGCTTTAAAAATGTCTACAGAGGCTGCCTGACGAAGGTACAGTGGGAGCTTGTTCCATGCCGATGGCCCGTAGAAGCAAAAAGCTGCTTCCCCGTATTTTTTAGTTGCCATTTTTTTAGGCAAAGCGAGCAGGCCAGCAGTGGAAGACCTTAGCGGGCGGTTTGGGACATATTTAGGCAAGCAGTCATGTAGGTAGGAAGGTGCGAGACCATTGAGGGCTTTATAGACAAGTAA
Organism: Protomyctophum parallelum; assembly: GCF_964188405.1. Taxonomy (NCBI): domain Eukaryota; kingdom Metazoa; phylum Chordata; class Actinopteri; order Myctophiformes; family Myctophidae; genus Protomyctophum; species Protomyctophum parallelum. The sequence goes on along the minus strand of NC_139697.1, from coordinate 16,245,471 downwards.
AATAATTTTAAAATCAATCCTAAAAACAACCGGAAGCCAGTGCAGTGATGCCAAAACTGGAGTAATATGTTCTCTCATCTTAGTTCTAGTTAAAACTCTGGCTGCTGCATTTTGGACAAGTTGTAATCTGTCAGTTGTTTTCTTAGGCAGTCCTGAAAAAAGTGCATTGCAGTAATCAAGCCGAGAGAAAACAAAGGCGTGGATTAGCGTTTTTGCATCGTCCAAGGACACATAGGCTCTGATTCGTGCAATATTTCTAAGGTGAAAAAAGGCAATCTTGGTAACATGATTAATGTGTGAATTAAAATTCAATTCGGAATCAATAATAACCCCCAGGTTCTTTACTGTACTGTTACTGTCTACAGTCAGGTTGCCAAGTCTGCTTAATATTGTATTCTGAGCCGATTATGAGAACTTCTGTCTTGTCCTCATTTAGCTTGAGAAAGTTCTCACTCATCCAACATTTGATGCTAGACAGACAGGTAAGCAGCGGGTCTAAAGCACAGGGATCATCTGGAGCCACAGATAGATATAATTGGGTATCATCAGCATAGAAATGAAAGTTGACTCCGTGATTGGCAATGAGTTCGCCCAATGGCAGTATGTACAAGGAGAAAAGCAGAGGGCCAAGAATCGAGCCCTGTGGAATACCAGAACTGATGTTGTGTTTGTCTGAGTCAAACTCGGCTAGATTGACAAAGTAACTTCTGTTTGATAGGTAGGAGGAAAACCAGGACAGGGCCGTACCAGACAGGCCTATCCAGTGCTCCAGACGCTGTATTAAAATTGAGTGATCAATCGTGTCAAATGCAGCCGTTAAATCTAGAAGTAAGAGAACGGATACATGTTTCTTGTCAGCAGACACCCTCAGATCATTCATTACTTTTACAAGTGCTGTTTCTGTGCTGTGGCCTTTCCTAAAGCCAGATTGGAATTTGTTGTGCACATTATTGTTCTGTAGAAACACATCCAATTGATGAAAGATAAATTTTTCTAAAACCTTGCCCAGAAAGGGTAGATTTGAAATGGGTCGATAGTTACCCAAAACAGAGGGATCAAGATTGTGTTTCTTGAGAAGGGGCTTAACTACAGCAGTCTTCAGTGAGTCTGGGAAGACGCCTGATTGTAGAGAGCTGTTTACAATTTTTAGGATATCTCCAATCACACTGTCTAAGACTTCTTTGAGAAAGTTGGTGGGAATTGTATCTAATGAACAGGAGGATGATGTCATCTGTGATATAGTTTTGCGGAGTTCGTCTTCCTCAATTGCGCAGAACGATGATAGGCTCCCCCTGGAGAGATCTACCCTGGGACCATTTGCTGCTGTTTGAAGGTTTGCGCTAGCAGCAGCACCATTCATAATATCAGCTCTAATGTTTGAAATGTTGTTGTCAAAAAAGCATGCAAACTCATTACACTTAGCTTTAGAGGCCGGGAATGACTGCTTGTAGGACTGGGGGGGGTTTAAAAGTCGATCAATGGTAGAGAATAGGACTCTAGCATTTTTCTTGTTCTCGTTAATAATGCCAGAGAAATATGCCTGCCTTGCTAGACGCAAGGCTTTGTTATAGGCGACTGTTGACTTTTTAAGAATCTCTAGGTGGATGGTGAGTTTGTTTTTTCTCCAAGCTTGCTCAGCTCTTCGACATTCTTGCTTCAGTGAGCGTGAAAGCTCATTTATCCAGGGTGTTACTCTGGTATTATGTTTCTTTTTTGTTTTCAAAGGAGCCACTATATCAAGAGCTGACTCTAGTTTAAGATTAAAAATTTGAACCATATCATTCACTGGGGGAGTATCGGGCAGGGCATTAAACAAAAGTTATTTATGATATAATCTTTCCCTGAGATATCGAGTTCTCCACAATAACCAGTCCACATACACTGTAATATTTAGTTCTCCACAATAACCAGTCCACATACACTGTAATATTTAGTTCTCCACAATAACCAGTCCACATACACTGTAATATTTAGTTCTCCACAATAACCAGTCCACATACACTGTAATATTTAGTTCTCCATATTAGCCAGTTCAAATCAGTTCAACGCAAAATGCTGCGTTCAAGGTTCGGGAGCATTCGGAGAAATAAAGCAACCGAACCGGGCTAACGCTTAGTTTAGAGGGCATATACAGTTAATATACGGTAATATACAGGTGTGATGGTACAATTCGGGAGTTTACCGGAGTTTCTTGGAAAGTTTAACGGGAGTTTCCCGTAATATACACATCCGTATTCCATGTTTTTTTGTGCAGTGTAGGCCTACACGAGGCAGACAAAGGCCCAGGTGTTGAACCCCCAGTTATCCCTCAACCGGTCGTGACGCGTGGCTCCGTTTGCGAGGTGGCGGTGTTTGCTCGCTGCGTGCGAGGCTTTCAATCACGTCATGGTTTTAATGGGAGTCGCTCTTTCTTTCTCTCGTTTGTTCCGTCGTTTCTCTGCGGATAGCCCCCGGGGTGGAGCAGTGGAACGGGTTTGAAATTGGTTCGGAAACAAATGAGAAAAGCAGAGACGGGACAGATGGAAGCGGGAGAGGAATGTAGAGTTATCGCAGACGGTCTCTCCCCATCTGTCCATACTGGGGTTGCTCTAATCGTGATTCCTTGGCTCTCTCTCTCTCCCTCTCCCTCTCCCGATCCCCCTCCCCCTCTCCCTCTCCCTCTCTCTCTCTTATGTCGATGAGAGGCAGCCTGGAGGCTCATAGATAGTGTTGCTGCCTGGCAGAAACCTTGTATCTCCATATTTCAACCTTTTTTTTTCCACACAAACGTATTGAAAAAAGCAGATCTACAAGCTTGCACTGCATCTCATTTTATTTTTATATACATGATCACAAAGGAACCGTTTTGAATGACAGTGGCAATATAACCTCTCTCTCTCTCTCTCTCTCTCTCTCTCTCTCTCTCTCTCTCTCTCTCTCTCTCTCTCTAACGAATCAACTGGTTTACATCATTATAAAACAGAATTAACACCCAGTAATACTATAATCCGTTGTGTTCATCCCCTCGGACTGTTCTTCAGAGACAGGATGAAGACTGAGGCTAACTGGCTCCCTGGACGGATCAGACCTCATCAGACCAAATGAACACAGATTACTGTCGTTCATAACCCATTCTGACCTGAGATCAGATTTAAAAAAATGTCTTCTATACATACTGACAGTTTTCTGAAAAAGCTATGTTTCTATGTCAGTCGTTCTTTGATTATTTTCAAAAATAGCAGACCTACAAGCTCGTAGCGCGCCACTCGGTGGCACGCTATGAGCTTGTAGATCTGCTATTTTCAATAGCTAAAGCATAACATGATGCTAACACCAAAATGGGTTAAATATATGCAACATCAACAGTGTGGGATTCACTGTAGAGTCAGAGTCAAGACCTAGAGAGGGAGGCGGTCGAGTCCGAGTCGAGGTCGAGACCGACGGGAGGCGAGTTTTTAAAGCTACTTGGCAGGCCCCACCCGTAGCGGCCGCTGATTGGTTCCTAACCGCGATTCCAGATTGAGGCTGTGTTGGAAACTCGTGAATCATCTGGCAGGTTAGGAAATAACATGATCTAAAAATCTAATAAGGTTTAGTCAAATCTAAACATTCTCTGCTTTCTGTTCCCAGATAGATAGATAGATAGATAGATAGATAGATAGATAGATAGATAGAAAAGGACATCATAGCTTAGTTTTGAGTCAGTGAAAAAAGGTAGTCGACACAATTAACACTATAATGCTGCACCGAGAGCTGTCCATGGTGCTACCCTCCTGTATATAGAGCTGTCCATGGTGCTACCCTCCTGTATATAGAGCTGTCCATGGTGCTATCCTCCTGTACATAGAGCTGTCCATGGTGCTACCCTCCTGTACATAGAGCTGTCCATGGTGCTATCCTCCTGTATATAGAGCTGTCCATGGTGCTACCCTCCTGTATATAGAGCTGCCCATGGTGCTACCCTCCTGTATATAGAGCTGTCCATGGTGCTACCCTCCTGTATATAGAGCTGTCCATGGTGCTACCCTCCTGTATATAGAGCTGTCCATGGTGCTACCCTCCTGTATATAGAGCTGCCCATGGTGCTATCCTCCTGTATATAGAGCTGTCCATGGTGCTATCCTCCTGTATATAGAGCTGTCCATGGTGCTATCCTCCTGTATATAGAGCTGTCCATGGTGCTACCCTCCTGTATATAGAGCTGTCCATGGTGCTATCCTCCTGTACATAGAGCTGTCCATGGTGCTATCCTCCTGTACATAGAGCTGTCCATGGTGCTGAACTGTGCTGTACTTTCTGTCCTACAAGAATGTCAGACTTAAGAATATACGACTCTGCTGTGTACCATATGTCTGGGACCGGCTGCTGTGTGTGCGTGCGTGCGTGCGTGTGTGGAGCCAGATGTCTGGTCACTATCAGTTGTACAATGTCTCATCTCAAGGTGACACAGTGTGTGTGTGTGTGTGTGTGTGTAGCCAAGTAGAGGTGAAGTTAGAAATACTCCAGTAAAGTAAAATTATCTCAAAACTGCGTGCTTGCGCTCGCGCACAGCCTAGCCCAGGCTCAACTTTTAGGATCAGAAACGGGACAACGAAAGGGGGGGGGGTTAGAGGGGGAGAGAGAGAGAGACCTTAAAACTGAATTGTTGCAAGGAGTTTCGACTAGTTGGCTCGGTTTGGGCTTTAAATGAAAATAAATAGACAACTAAACTAATAAAAAAAAAGACCATTGCTATGTCCTAAAGTGTCAAATATTAGGCCTACCTAAGAAACAGGAAAACATTTAAAAAATTGACGATCTACATCTCCTATCTAAAAGCTCACGACGCCTTGCAGGTGTTGAGAGCTTGTAGTCGGGCTATTGTTGTTGCTTCTCATCTCCTCACAGCGCGCTGCCATTGTACGACTAAATATAGAAAAGTTAAGCTTTTATAGCCCTTGAATACCTCTATGACTCCACACACGCACACACACACACATGCACGCGCACACGCACGCGCACTCACACACACACCTCATTAGTGTATTTCATGCTCTTATATTAAAAGGTCAGCCACAGTCGAGAGCGTCATTCTTTTCCCTCTTTCCTCTTTACGGTATACAGAACCCCAAAAGGGGTTTAACCCATTCTGACCTGAGATCAGATTCTAAAAATGTCTTCTACATCCAGAAAGCCATGTTTCTATGTCAGTCGTTCTTCGATTTTTCAAAAATAGCAGACCTACAAGCTCATAGCGCGCCACTCGGTGGCGCGCTATGAGCTTGTAGGTCTGCTATTTTTCAATAGCTAAAGCATAACATAATGCTAACACCAAAATGGGTTCCCGCCCCCAAAATGGGTTAAAACACCAAAAGGGGTTCCCGTCCTGAATGGTGAATGAAAAACGGTTCTATGATAACGTTCTGTGATCGCCGATAGGCCGACAGGCGTGCGTTTTGGTCACGGTCCATTTAACGACCGCAGTCCATTTGCATGGTGGCGGAGCAACGGAAAGGTCACATGATGCATGGAGGCGGAGCAACAGCGTTCAAAACAGGTCACACCTTATGACGCACGCTCGATGAGTAACCCCACGCCTCCGGACATGGGCTACAAAAACGTGTGTGCGTGTGTGTGTGTGTGAGAGAGAGTTATTTCTGGCTAAAGAGCAGGCCCCTCTGTGTCCTTGCTCCCGTTCACACACCATCAGACGCCACTGCAGAGTCAGCAGGGGGGGGGGGGCAAAAGTAGCATACCCAGCTTGTCGATATGCGATCTTCCCTGCTACTGTCTCTCCATATGCGTTGGAAAGAGAGAGAGAGAGAGAGAGAGAGAGAGAGAGAGAGAGAGAGAGAGAGAGAGAGAGAGAGAGAGAGAGAGAGAGAGAGAGAGAGAGAGAGAGAGAGTGAGTGAGTGTGTGTGTGTGTGTGTGTGTGTGTGTGTGTGTGTGTGTGGACTCACGCAGCTCTCCCACTCTGAGGATCTCACAGAGCATCTTGGTCAGCTCGATGCTGCTGCGGCCGAACGGACACTCGTGTTTGTCCTCCCTGCTGCTGTTCTCCAGCACGATCTGAAACGCACACACGCACACACACGCACACACACACACACACACACACACACACACACACACACACACGCACACGCGTAGATCATCAGTCACCTCGTTCACAAAACAACACATTCCGGCAGAACCCTATATAACAGGCATCACCCCAAGGACATGGTTGTTGTGATGAGTAGAATGAATTTCTTCCAGTAACTAGTAATATAACTAATTAGTTTCACATAATACTATTCCTATAATGTGTTACTATTATATTCCAAAAGTAACTATAGTTACTATTCCCCCCCGAGCCTTGGTGGTACTGTGGGCTTGAGTGTTTATTAATGGTACTGATCCAGTCTAGATCTATAGACTCTCAGGGCCGGATTAACAATAGGCTGCTATAGCTTTTCTTTTTTGAGATATATACAGCTTTTGTCCCTCACACGTCTCAGGATTTGCCATCGACAATGAAAGTGGAATTCAGGTCAAAAGTCTGCTAAATATCGTCCCCACACGTATATTTTAAGAACAGTAGCCTATACTACACTTTTGTTTGTGGATTTTGAAATAAACATCCAATCATATTCTGTCTGCATTCATGTAATATATTGTGCTGGGTTCGATCCTGAATGAATTAATAGTTTATTGAATGAATGAATAGTTTATTTAGTTATCCTGGTTCAGGTTAACTAATGTTACACATTAGGCTATAGCTCTGATCCATAGCCCTAATGCTTTGATTTCTGCCCTGCATTAAAGGAGAATTCCATACTAGAATGCTTTCTTATCTTTCTTACCTTTCTTTGTAGTTGTTACGTCCCCACCAAAGAGGTCCAGGTGTTTTTTTGTGCAAAAACTCCTCATTGGCTATTTTCCCTACCATAAGCCCTCAATGAATTGCATTGCATTGAATGGGAATTGAATGGGGCTATGGGGTGTTATGCTAGTTCGCTTATTTCCATCGAAAAAAGTAGTAAACTGTGCCGCTTGGGATATTATTTACATTATGAAGAGAGGATATATACAAATAAATTATAATGTTGAGCAATGAAAATAAGCGAATTAGCACAACACCCCATAGCCCCATTCAATTCCCATTCAACTCAATGCAATTCATTTAGGGCTTATGGTAGGGGAAATAGCCAATAAGGAGCTTTTGCACAAAATAACACCTGGACCTCTTTGGTTTTGAATTTTTGAATTTTAATTCACACATTAATCATGTTACCAAGATTGCCTTTTTTCACCTTAGAAATATTGCACGAATCAAAGCCTATGTGTCCTTGGACGATGCAAAAACGCTAATCCACGCCTTTGTTTTTTCTCGGCTTGATTACTGCAATGCACTTTTTTTAGGACTGCCTAAGAAAACAACTGACAGATTACAACTTGTTCAAAATGCAGCAGCCAGAGTTTTAACTAGAACTAAGATGAGAGAACATATTACTCCAGTTTTGGCATCACTGCACTGGCTTCCGGTTGTTTTTAGGATTTAAAATTATTTTACTTGTCTATAAAGCCCTCAATGGTCTCGCACCTTCCTACCTACATGACTGCCTGCCTAAATATGTCCCAAACCGCCCGCTAAGGTCTTCCACTGCTGGCCTGCTCGCTTTGCCTAAAAAAATGGCAACTAAAAAATACGGGGAAGCAGCTTTTTGCTTCTACGGGCCATCGGCATGGAACAAGCTCCCTCTGTACCTTCGTCAGGCAGCCTCTGTAGACATTTTTAAAGCTCAGCTCAAGACCCACTTCTACAACATTGCTTTTAAGTGATCTTATATTTTTTGTTATTCATGTCCTCACTGTATTGCATTACTGCTTGTTTTTTAATGTCGTTGCCTTGCTTTTCTTTTATTCTCCATTGTTCTGTAAAGCACTTTGAGCTGCATTTGATGTCATGAAAGGTGCTATACAAATAAAGTTTTATTATTATTATTATTATTTGGTGGGGATGTAACAACTACAAAGAAAGGTAAGAAAGCCTTTTAGTATGGAATTCTCCTTTAATGCAGGGCAGAATCAAAGCATTATCCACACTTTTCCTGGGCTGTGTGTGCTCCAGTTCCTGTCGATTTGATCCAATGAAAGCCAATGAAACTGGTCAGATGACCAATGATATCCAATGAAATCAACAGGATCTGGAGCACACACAGCCCAGGAAAGGTGTGGATAGGGATACTAGAATGGTGCCTGTGGGGCACCGTGGTTGCACCACTCAAAAAGGACAGAAATGCCCCAAAACACATCTTAAAAAAATAAATCTACAAATCTTGACATGAACAGGTTCGTAGCACTGGTTCTACACACCAAAAGACAAGGCACTGGGTGATGTATTGTAGGTGAACCAACACCCTGCCTCTATGAATATATACCGGAGGAAGAAAGTCACTGGATGATGGATGAACCTGTGTTCCTGTTCCTGGGCGTGAATGTAAATATGGCTGCCACAGACAAGCTCCCCAGAATGGAATTACTCACCCCCCCCCCCCCCCCCCCCCGGTGCATTATTATATCACACAGATACACGACTATCGCATTAGTATTATTATGTAAGCGGCATCCATCATCTGCCTCTGTGTGATATCTTCGTCTGTCACTTTTAGGAAGCGTGGCGACACATTGCAACTGGCAAATCATCCTAGAGGTACAGGAAGCTGAATATTTTGAAACATATTGTTTTCCGTAAATGGTAAATGGTGAATTTATATATATATAACACCTTTATCCAAGGCGCTTTACATAGATTGTGCATTACATTCACCCATTCACACACACATTCATACACCGATGGCGGCAGAATCCATGCAAGGCACCAACCAGCACATCAGGAGCAATTAGGGGTTCAGAGTGTTGCTCAAGGTGTTTGAAGCATTCTGTTCTACTTTAGCTATTGAAAAATAGCAGATCTACAAGCTCATAGCACGCCATCGAGTGGCGCACTATGAGCTTGTAGGTCTGCTATTTTTTTAAAGTTTAAAAAAATCGACCTCAATCCAAAATGGGTTAAAAACAAATCACACTCTTATGAAGTGAGGGGCGCTCTTATCATCATAAGTCGGTACGTAACTAAGCAAGCAAGTAGAGGCTTATTCTGGGTATCAGCCGGCGGTCCACAGGAGTCTATACCACTGTTACAATGTGATAGACTGGACCATCGGGGGGAGATGGACTTTCAAGGTGGCTATCCATTGACATAACTACCATCATCTCCCAGCAGTTACAAGTTACAGTGTGTGTGTGTGTGTGTGTGTGTGTGTGTGTGTGTGTGTGTGTGTGTGTGTGTGTGTGTGTGTGTGTGTGTGTGCGTGCTCACCCTGATGTATGCGTCCTGGTGTTGCTGCTGCAGACTGAAGTAATGCATGTTGTCCAGAGCCAGCATGCCTGGAGGGATCTGAGTGAAGTCCAGCGCTGGGTTCACGTGGTTCTGAGAGAGAGACATTTTTATTATTGGTTACTTTTACAAACTAGTCCTTACCCGTTGTGAGATATTTGCCCCCCCCCTTGTGGCCATGAAGGGTACTGCGCCTGGGTGCGTTTGTAATTGACTAATAAATTAATTCATAATCATTAATGTGTCAAATCGAAAAAAGGCTTCGTTACGCCCTCCATATTCATATGGTCGATGCCTGAAAAAGTGGGAGTGATTGGTGCAGGCAGTAAGGAGTTACGGCACTGTTTCTGACAGACACACACACACACGGACACACAGACATTCGGTTAATTATAGTATGATGATGATATACAAACACATATGCAGTAAAAGTAAACAATAATAAAAATATACACTATCTTTGAAGCAACCACTTCAAATATATAAGCACGCTTTAAAAAAAGCTAAATGTATGTGGGCGTAACTAGTATAAGGCATATAAGCCAAATATGTATTTTCTGTTTATCATTGGTATATAAGAAGCACAGCACAATAGATAACCAGTTTTCCCTTTGCTACTGTTCCTGTTTTAGTTTTTTTCTGTTCCTTTTTTTCCCTTTTTATTATTTGACACGCACGCACACACACACACACACACACACACACACACACACACACACACACACACACACACACACACACACACACACACACACACACACACACACACACACACACACACACACACACACACACACTTAGCAGACACTCTTAATCCAGATCGACGTACAGTAAGCAAGAACAGCACTATAGGTCAAAGGTTGAGGTTCAAGGTCCTAGTCTACGGACCCCTATTTGATAGCATTTCCATCTCTGGGACCCCCCAATTGATATTGTAGCCCAAATCAATGTTAATTTAACTCTTAACGGGTCCATTTGTTTCCATTTGTACACTCTCTGAGTTACAGACCCATATAAGGGTCCATTTGGTTCCAAACTAATCATTTAGCTGGGGACCCCCTGGGGACCCCCTGGGGACTCCCTCAAGGACCACAGGGGGACCCCGGACCCCACTTTGGGAAACACTGATTTAAGTAATTTAAGTTAGTCTGGCGTGAAAGGCGACGTATGGATTTGGGGATGGGGGTGGTGGGGTGTGTCCGTGCTGGTGGGCACAGAATCAGCTCTCAGACAGACAGGGGGTCTTATCGGTGCCTGGCACACGGCAGAGAGACTTACCCACTGCCTTAGCCCATTCTGACCTGAGATCAGATTCTAAAAATGTCTTCCACATCCTGACAGTTTTCTGAAAAAGCTATGTTTCTATGTCAGTCGTTCTTCGATTTAAAAAAATAGCAGACCTACAAGCTCGTGAGCTTGTAGATCTGCTATTTTTCAGTAGCTAAAGCATAACATAAAGCTAACGCCAAAAGGGGTTCACCGCCCAAAATGGGTTAAGCACAAAAAAAAGACACATTTCTCGTTTGCCGTGCCAAAAAAACCCCAAAGAGACCTTTGCGGACAGAAATGGTGTTTGTGTACTCGAATGTCACATGCTGTTTAGCCACATTAACCCTGGCCTCTGTATGTAGGCCAACCTTTCAGCAAAGAACATTTCTAAATCGTTAGCCCCATATTCATAAGTCATTTGAAGGTTTTTCAGGACATGACAAATTGACTTAAAAAATATTATTCAAAAAGTGCCACGGTCAAACAACACATCTTTCCTGTTTATCTGCCTTTATATCTGCCTGTTCACACGGGGAGATGCAAAGATGCAGTCCACCATTCATTGGCAATGGAAGCCAGCGACATGCCGATGCAAAGACACGTCTACCATTCATTGTCAATGGAAGCCAGCGACATGCCGATGCAAAGATGCAGTCTACCATCCATTGTCAATGGAAGCCAGCGACATGCCGACGTTTATCATTAAATAAAGCGCTAATTAACACGTTAAATGGCGTTGTTGGCGGTGCGTGATTTCATTAAGAAGGCGTTAAAGAAGTCGTTAGCCAATTAAGGATGAGTAATCTTTGGAATGTAACAAGCATTCTGACAATTAGTATGCACTAATGCACAATGAAGCAGCATTGTTAGGAGAGTAGTAGTTAGGTAGAAATGTCAATTTGGCCAAAACCAAAACCACTTTTAATCAGACCAGTGTGTGTCCAGTGGAAACCTTGTATGAATCTGATCTCAGGTCAGAATGGGATAAATCCCAGAGATGCAAGAAAACAACTTCAAATGTGTTCTTGTGTTTGATTTCTCCCTATAGTCCATACAGCCTCTCTCCCCAATTTAGTCTACGTGAGAAGCATGGTGTCTGCATCAGCGCACGCACACGCACACACACATGCACACACACACACACACACACTTACGATGAAGCCCAGCTTCTTGTAGTCGCGGGTGTACATGGACTTGCGTTTCTCCATGCTGCCACTGCCGTTGGGATCACACTCCACGTCGAAGGCGATCCTCCTCAGCTCGAAGATCACGTCCCTCTGAGCCTGCACGCACACACGCACACACGCACGCACGCACACACGCACGCACGCACACACGCACGCACGCACACACACACACAAGCACAGTGTCATAGTTTTAGTCGACAAAATCAACACTGCCCCAGCCAAATAGTCTGCATTCTACCACAGGTCGTTTCGAGGAAGCAATCGGATTGGTTGAAACAGCCTTCTAGCCTGGGTTAAACCAGCACCGTTCAACACCTATAATCAAAACAAATAATTCAGCTGCTCTGTTCTCCCAGAGCGCTAGCAAACTCTGTGGCTAGGCTAGCTAGTTTCTTGGGACATTTGTGGTCGTAGTGACTACATCTGTCATTAAAAAAATATATTCTTTCAGCGATTTTCTTAGTTTTAAGGGTAACTGTGGTAGAATTGCAATATTACACGAGAGGGTGTGGTTTGACGTGATTATTGCCACGACAGGGATGCGGTCAGGAACGAGTCGAGTTCCGCAAACAACACCCTCTCGTGTAATATTGCTTAATCGCGGCCCGCCGTTAATACTCTTTGGCGCGTTACCTGGTCCTGGGGGTCCATCTTGGTCATCATGCGGTCCTCCAGGAGGTTAAAGGTCAGGACCTGCAGCACGTACAGCTGGTGGGCCATCTCGTCGTTGATTGGCTGGTTCCCCCGGATCACATTCTGTTTAGACATGGAGGATAATAATAATGAAGTCTGATTCTAAAAATGTCTTCTAAATCAGTTTTCTGAAAAACCCTTTCTTTTTTTTTAATATATTTTTTATCCCACGATTTTGTAACCCATTTTTCACCCCTGTGTCAATCATCTAATGTGATCCTGGGCTCTACACACCCTCCACCAACCTAGTCCCCATATATGGGGGACATGGGGAGAGCAACAGATTTGAACTCATGCTTCCTTCATGCCTGAGTGAAAAAATCTGCTATTTCTCAACAGCTAAAGTACAACATAATGCTTAAAACACCAAAATGGGTTAATATATAAACGCAGAGATGGAGTGGAAAGAGTATACAGTGGAAACGAAGGCCTGTAGAACGTAGATACGGAACCAGATACGGAGGATTCTGAGAAATGAGTGGAGATGAAACGGATATGGAGATAGAAAAGGAACAGGCATGGCAGACAGTAGCATACGGTATACAGTATACAGCAGATAAAGGAAAACACACAAATGCACCTCTCAGATAAGAGAGAGAAGAAAAACCACTGTCATTTAATATGCTGCTATCGTGCTGCTACGCACAGAGAGAGAGAGAGAGAGAGAGAGAGAGAGAGAGAGAGAGAGAGAGAGAGAGAGAGAGAGAGACTTACACTGAGAATGATGGAACGCAACTGTTTCTGGGCTAGAATGTGGGCCATCTCCTAGAGAGAGAGAGAGAGAGAAAGAGAGGGAGAGAGATGAGAAATAATAAAACAATATAGTTATCATCATCATACCTGCTAATACAATATATTATACATCCAGGGATGATTCCCAACCTGTGGGCCAGGGTCCTGCCGGCTGGCCGATCGCAAGTGGGCTCCACAAATAATTGGCAAAACACTTGCTAATGATAAAAATGACTACTTTAACGTGGCAGCCTTGTGGTCAGTCAGACGGTCACATGGTCCGTGGACACGTCCTAAAGAGACTTTTCAAGCTGGGCCCTAATCCAGGAGAGGCTGGGAATCACTCTGTGGACGTGACAGTGTTTACATAGACCCAAATATTCCACGTTATATTCAGAATGACAGCTCGGTTCAGAATAGAGATGAATCAGAATTTTACACTGTGTAAAAAACAGTGGGTGAAATATGATTCGTGTGCGAGCTTCATCGTTTTTTGACCGTTTCCAGAAAGAGAAATAATCTAAAAACAGGTATCAACTTGGAAAATACTTTGTGTGAATGTGGCATTACACCCCTTTCCATCTAGGTCCAAAGAAAATGTTTTAATTATGGCTTTGCTCTTGTTAAGATTGGTCTCCTGTTAACTTCAACTGGTCAAATATTGGTTAATTGGTTCAGGAATGAGTCATTGCGTAATTTCTAAGGGTGAACCATTCCTTAAAATGCTTTGAGAGGCGTTGCAAACGGGTTTCATTGAATGAAGTTGAATGACTGAATCTGTGATTGGAATCATTTCATTTTGGATGTAGGAATATGGTCCATGTAAAGGCAGTCACTGTTCCAGGGGGAACATATACATGACTAATGCATTATGGGCCAATGGAAAAAATACAAACAACAACAAACAAAACTAACTACTGTATATCATTAAGGGGGGGTACCAGAAACGCCTTCATCCTCTCCTGAATATCTATATATACAGTAGTATGTACAGTATATATAACACGAATACAAAGAAAAGGGGGCTTGACATTTGAATTAATAATATCGTCTCTGTCGGGTGGAAACCTCATATTTATGTCAGCAAAAGCAGCAGATCTATACATAAGCTAAAAACGGGGTCGTTTCAGGCCTGTGGATCTGCTAATGCTAATGTTGACGCTTTCGGCGTGACACTGTAGTGTGAGACATCAAAAACACAGGGCCACTTCACCCCTTTTGCAACCAGATCGTATTTTAAGAATATAAATGGAGAGGTTTCCGCCACGACAGACAGCGGCGATATCCTAGTCTGAATATTACCACGTTCTACAGTGCATTGTTATCAGTGGTGGAAAAAGCACTCACATTTGTTTTACTTATTAATTATTAGTAAAAGTATCAATACTCCAAATATAGAAATACTCTGTTGCAAGTATATAAGTCCGGAATTCGATATGTGTACTTGAGTAAAAGTACAAAGGTAGCCTATTGGCTGTGTGATGTACTCAAAAGTACCAACAGCAGAATGTACTCATTATATGCAGAATGTCCCATTTAATTTTCTAATGTATAATAATAATAATAATAATAATCTTTCGAAAATAGCAGATCTACAAGCTCACAATGTGTCGCATTGCGACACATTGTGAGCTTGTAGATCCGCTATTTTCTAAATGGCCGAGACGTATATATGGGACTGAATTGGTTACTGTATGTTTTCTTTTTAAATAATAATCAAAATCTACTAAAGGAACTACAGTAGCAACTGAAGTTTTCAAAGAAATGTAGTGGAGTAAAAAGTACATTTGGATTCTGAGAGTAAAGCACAAAAACTGCAACATTTACAAGTACTTATATGTAAAGTTTGGCTCAGGGGTAGATGGTAAATGCAAGGTTGCCAGTTTGAACCCGGGCTCCCCCAGAGTTAGTGTAGAAGTGTCCTTGAGCAAGACTCTGAACCCCTAATTGCTCCTGATGTGCACGTCGGTGCCTTGCATGGTTTCCGCCGCCGTCGGTGTATGAATGTGTGTGTGAATGGGTGAATTGATGCACAATCTCTGTAAAGTGCCTTGGATAAAGGCACCATTTACCAAATATGTACTTTAGTCATTTTCCACCACTGATTGCTATCGCTACAGATTAGGGTTTGCTGATCACTTACTGTCAGAGGACATTTTAGGATGTCCTCCATGGGCTCATCATACTACCATAGCGTGTGCAATGAGAGAGAGAGAGAGAGAGAGAGAGAGAGAGAGAGAGAGAGAGAGAGAGAGAGAGGCCGAGTGAGTGATTGTGAAAACAAAAAGTGTGTGTGTGTGGGGGGGGGGGGGGGGGGGATATGTGGGAGGGGGAGGGTGAAAGGCAAGGCTTTCCATCCACGGTGACAAGGAGAGAGAGGGAGGAGTCCTTTTCCTTTTTTTTGTGGTGACCAGTTTCCCGTTAATTTTTTTGTCAGATTCAGCTATCGTCATAACTATAGGCGTAGTAAAACTGTGTACACGCACGCACACACGCACGCACTCAACGGGAAAACCATTATATTTCCATTAGATCCCTAAGCCCTGCTTTAAGACCCATTTGTCAGCTGTGACGTGTGTGTGTGTGTGTGTGTGTGTGTGTGTGTGTGTGTGTGTGTGTGCGCGTGTGTATATAAAAGCGGCTGACATGATTGAACAGGTGCCGTCCCATAACTTCCCATTAATAAAAGTGTCTAGTCTGTACGGAAATGGAACACGGCGAGCGGCCATAAAACTAATATTATTATTATTACCGCCACCACGTTGTCTCTCTGTAGCCCAGATTATGGAAACACCGCTCACTCATCGTCACACACATCGCTCTATAAAAATAAAAGTGCTCACAATCACCGTCATCATGATCATCTGGACAAAGTCCAGTGAGTTTTGCCAAAGCATTTTGATGGAGGGACTCACAAGGGCCTTTATTATGAAGTCTCATCTCATCTGGTCTTTATTAGCGACTCCGGAGAACTACAGTACATTTCAGAGTAGTCTTATTTGCCAGCAGGAATACTAAAAAGCGACAACATAACATATAAGACCATTGGCATTCTGCACGGGCGGCGATCCTTTAACTGATGTGGACGCAAGACCTCGTCCAAAGTTACAGCAAGGCGCAAAAAGACGCCTCCGGGCTAATGCTCTCTCTTGCAGAAATCATTCTTAAAGTCGGACATCTGAATTATTTATCGTTTGATTTATTTTTTTGCATCAAAAAATCAATAGTGCGCACTCTCCTTCACCCCGATGCTGCCTCGTCCTTCATTAATTAACCCATTCTGGGCGGGAACCTCTTTTGGTGTTAGCATTATGTTATGCTTTAGCTATTGAAAAATAGCAGATCTACAAGCTCATAGCGCGCCACCGAGTGGCGTGCTACGAGCTTGTAGGTCTGCTATTTTTGAAAAATGGAAGAACGACTGACACAGAAACATAGCTTTTTCAGAAAACTGTCAGGATGTAGAAGACATTTTTATAATCTGATCTCAGGTCAGAATGGAAAACTGTCAGGATGTTGAAGACATTTTTAGAATCTGATCTCAGGTCAGAATGGAAAACTGTCAGGACGTAGAAGACATTTATAGAATCTGATCTCAGGTCAGAATGGGTTAAGGAGCACTATGCCGATGCCCGGCGATGCTGGGCAGAAATGCGACAGTGTGTCGTTTTGGGTCTGTTGTTCGGGGGACTTTTATTTAATTTAATGTTCTTACTCTTTGGATGAATGGGTATACTTTTTTCCACCGCCAGCTGATATGCATCATAAGCATAATGAGTAAAATCACGTTTTGTTTATTTCTGGAACACGGTTTTTAAATGACTCGATCTAAGTTCTCTCTATGGGGAATTAGCGCCCTCTAGTGGCATTGGCTCAGGAGGTATAGAGCGGCCGTCCTTGGAATCCGAAAGGTTCAATGTTGGATGTACAGTAGTGTCATCTCCGTCCATTATTTATGTACAGTCATGGTACAGTATAGTACAGTCAGTGTGCTGCATTATTTATGTACAGTCATGCCACTGGCTGCTAGAGCAAGAAGAGAATGCACGGTTACTTCAGACTCAAAGAGGGCCAAAGCATCTTGACACAAGATAGTGTGAGCTACAGACAGACAGACAGACAGACAGACAGACAGACGGGGGGGGGGGGGGGGGTGACACTTCTGTCACAACTACAACATTTTAAGTTGGCGATTCATTGTGACACAAATAATTGCGATTAACGATTTAATTAATTGTGGGTTTTTTTGTCGTTGAACATTGGAACATTATGAATAATGACTTCATTTAATTTCCTGTCAGGCTTTGTCGTAATCAAGAACTGAACTGCACATGGCAGATGTGACAAATACCTTAAATGCAAAGACATTGCAGACACACACAGAGAGAGAGAGAGAGAGAGAGAGAGAGAGAGAGAGCGAGAGAGAGAGAGAGAGCGAGAGAGAGAGCGAGAGAGAGAGCGAGAGAGCGAGAGAGAGAGCGAGAGAGAGAGAGAGAGAGAGAGAGAGAGAGAGAGAGAGAGAGAGAGAGGGGATGAGAGAGAGACAGATGAATGTAAAAATGGAGAGAGATAGGGGTGGTAAAAGAGGGGGGCTGTTTGGGTACTGGTGGGTTTTGCTACTAAATGCTACTAAAGAAAGACAGTGGTACTTAGTGGGCTTAGAGTATATATCAATAGAGACAGCACCGGATTCCTCCTCCCATCCACTTGCATTAAGTGGCTCTAAAGCGGCTCTAAAGTGGCTCTAAAGCGCATGAGGCGCTTCCGGGTATAGGAACAGAGTGCATTCTGGGATGGATTGGACCCAAACACATGAGCGCGCTGCCGTTGACTATCATTGTGCTCGTTTGCGCGTGTTCACGTATGAAACATTCGTTCGCGTGTCATGGACCCGATAACATGAAGGTGTGGCAATGATAGTCAACGGACCAGCGCTGGCTCAATGATAGTCAACGGACCAGCGCTGGCTCAATGATAGTCAACGGACCAGCGCTGGCTCAATGATAGTCAACGACTCATCTCTTCACTCTTGCTTTTAGTTGAGTTTTAATATGTGCGTTCCTACCAGGGGGGCAGGCAGACAGATATTTTGTGAAGCCACAAGGAAATCGGGATTTCCTGAAAGTTCATATAATGGCCTGTTGTGGCGCTGTCATTGGGCCCAAAAAAACCAATAGCCCCATAGAAGTCCATGTATTTGGGCCCAACTTCACCTAGACTGTATTACCTTAATAAACATGGTCATGAATACTTTCTGCTTCCAGTCACTAGTTTAAAGTCTCATTTCTAATGTCATAATATTCTTTTTGGAAAATTATGGTCCCATTTATAAAAAAAATGACCATAAAGTTGCGCATGTTCTGAGGGGCGTGGCTACCGTTACAGTCTATGATCGGGATTCCCCTCCCACTCGAGGCAAAATAAAAACCAACTAAGAAGAAGGGGGGGAAGTCCCGCCTCGTTGTCTGGGCCAGCCAATGGGACAGCTGGGCCCAAACGGATCTAGAAAGATGGCGACTTACAATTCAAGGACTGACTGGCTTCATTTTACGTTCATGTTAGACCAGGGGAACGCTTTGTCCATATTTTTTACAGTCTATGTTTCCTACCCTGTCCTGACTGATTTGGTGTTTTTCTATGTTTATAGGCCCTCATTTATCAACCGTGCGTACGCCAAAATATGGGCGCACGCCGAAATTACCGACATTTTCGGCATTTAACATTTCCGGCAAAGCTTGAAATTGAACTTGAGTAGGACAAATAGTCACGTCTACTCTTCAGCTGGCGTACGCTGTTTTTCTGTTTTACACAAGCGGAGCAGCCTTGTCTGAACTGCTGAGAGGCTGTCACAGGCATCAAAACATATATGTATTCACTCCTAAAATGTTTATATAAAAGGTATGTATAATGTATATGGGCTACATGTAAAAAATAAATAAATAAAAATGTTAAGGAATACATGTGTCATATGAAATTAGTAGGAGATAAAATCGCGCAATTAAAAACAATGTTGCAAGAGATGATTAAGCCATTTAAACAGTGTTTTGCATGAGCGCATACATGCGAGGATTTGGGCTGTCTGTGCTAAAATATTTCCATGACGGGACGTTGGAGAGTATAGTGCAGCAGTGCTGCAGCTCAGCTGCGGAGAGTCCCAACGTGGTATAGCCTACTGTAGCCTAATCTACAGCATGAAGGCCGATGTCTTTCTTACGGTATGTGCAATATAATAAACCCGACGCATCGCTCAATGCCAAATGTACCGTGCCAGGCTCCCAGCGCAAGTGGGAACTGTGTCATGTAGGTGCGTGCGTGCGTGGACATGACAGCAAGGCAAGCGAGGTGAGAGGGAACAGACAGGGTAGGCCTACAACTTTATTTAATTCATGCAGGTGTTCGTTGTTTATTTATTTAACAACACACCAGTTAGTTGGGCTTGCAAGTTGCGTGTGCGTGCAGCTTGTGTGCGTCTCTCTGTGTGTGTGTGTGTGTGTGTGTGTGTGTGTGTGTATGAGAGAGGGGGGTGAGGCGGGCAGAAAGGCACGGTAACCATGGTTTCCAGATCGTATAGCAGTGGTTCAGGTCGCAAAAACGAGGGCGAGGCTTGATTTCTTAGGGCGTGCCAGATCAAATTCAGCCGTGACATTTATTAACGTGAGAACGAAATTAAGGAAGGATCAGCTGTTTGCGATCACTTTATAAATGCCGTGGCGACGTGGGTGTACTACGAAACCTGCACTCGAATCTGTGGCAGATTTTACACTCGATTGATAAATGAGGGCCATATACTCTTATTTTGTTCTTTGCCATTGTTCTATCATTTTAACTACTTGTGTTTTATTGTATTCTTTTTTTATGTCCTGCCCTGTGAAGCACTTTGAGCTGCATTTATGTATGAAAGGTGGTATATAAATAAAGTTTATTATTATTATTATTATGTCAGGGTTTCCTCCGGGTGCCGTCTCTATTAATATATACTCTAAGGGTACGGGCCAAAGGAACAGTACACAAGTTGCTATGGGCAATTGGGAACAATAACTCACGCATGCAAACCTAAAAGAAAAAAGGTGCACAGATACAAAAGTTAATTGTGTAAACTCAATGTGAAGAAACAAACACAGTCCGAGTGTAAATTATCTAAATATGACCGTTTAGAGGCACAAAAGAAGTGTTGCAAATCATCAGCCTTATGGTTGAGACTGAGAGTAGCATTGAAACCACAGCCACAGTCTATGGAACAGATCAATTTCTCTCTCCGGCTGCAAAAGGAGTTTTGATCTAATCGGATTAAATTATGTAATGCCTTTGCGACCAGATTCTGTATAGAGGCAAGGAATGAACCACTAAAAATACTGTCTTTCTCATGTGCCTTATTTAAATTTTAATGAATGCTCACAACTTCATGTGCTCTTGAAAAATGTATAAAAACCTTTTGGACAACCAAAGAAACGTTAATTGAAAAAATGATGCAACATGACAATTCATAATGTAATAATTTAAATTATTATAAGCGTACAGTACAGTCTGCCTTACCTGTCTCTTCTCCTCGGGAGCTTTGAGGAACAGAGCGTTGATGACCGCGATGGTGTAGGTCTGGATGTCCTGGTCAGTCCTGGAGAGAAGGAGAACACGTTGCAGTCAGAGGTGGACGGTAACACAAGTTAAAGTTTGGGTTAAAGTACATACTGTATCATCGCCGTCTCTCCATATTTAAACTTTTTTGTGATTTTACATAAATAAACGTGCACCTACTTGTTCACACTACAGTGTCACACAAAAGCATCCAAAGTAACAGATCTGCAAGCTCCAAAAGCGGCGCGAAGCCATGCTTTTCGAGCTTGCAGATCTGCTACTTTTTACCATTTTTTAGGTTGAATCCTTTTTGGAGATATGAGGTGTCCACCCCGAACAGAGACCATATACTCGATTACATGGTTTGAGTATTATGTGCTTCACTTGAGTATTTGTTTTCTTTTGGGAACTTTCACTCCACTACCTTTCAAAGACAAATATTATTGTACTTCTGACTCCACTACATTTCTATAAGGCTCCATTTGGCTCCTAATGACCATCAATCGTTAATAGCAGCTGAGGAGGAGCCCCTGGAAGCCCGTCAAGGACCACTGCAGGTCCACAGACCTCACATTGAGAAGCGGCGGGTTAGAAGTTCCCCGGGTGGACTGCGGTACTTTCTACAATCCATCTCTCTTTGGGGGAAAGTCAGCTGTCGGGGCGCACGCGCGGGGGGGGGGGGTACGACAATTAATTCCTTAGCCTTGATTGACCCACAACTGCATTCAAGTTGCTAATGCACTCAGAAACTTTCTGCAAAGAAGCTCCGGGTTAAGAGTCTTTAAGAATCTAAAACCTTACGGTATAGAAAAGCTCTTAAAATAAAAGAGCGTTCAAGGTCCTCGATAAAAGCCCGTTCGTATCGTCATCCTGTCATACGGGAAAATATATAGTTTAGCCAATTTCAAGGTTTTTAAGCAAGACAGTATAATCTACAAAAAAACTCTATGTGGACACTGTGTCCTCCTCTGAGAGAATTAATCAAAAAGGAGAACAGATAGTTGACTGAGGACCAGCTCGACCTCTGGGAAGGACTGCGAGGTGCATCGCAGACACAGAATGTAGACTAAAGGTTCTCCAACATTTTTTGGCTCAGGGACACCCCTGTAAATAACCTTTTAAAATTGACGGCACCATCTGGATGACATTGCTACTTTAATTATTGCACGTCACGTTCATCTTTCCCCCTGAGATAACGGTATGTCATGAGGAAAGCATGAGACCATAATCAGTTTCCATTACAGGACAGATTGGAAATAACTTTACACTCAACGTTTAACGACCGAACCCCAGCATGCCTATTCTGGGCAGAACATTCGCCAAAAGTAGCAGATCTACAAGCTGACAACGCATCGCGACACGACGCGTTGTATGCTTGTAGATCTGTTATTTTCAGAGGCAACACCCGAGAGCAAACAAACTTAAACATGGGTTCAGATATATCTTTAGTCATGTTTGGAACTATCGCCCATAGGCACAACGCTTTGCGGCGAGATCTCTTCTTCTTCTACAGCTCTGGGTGTAACATAATCAGCTCACCCCTGCAGGTGGGGGATGAGCTGTCCGATGGTGATCTCTTGCGCCACCTTCTGGTAGAGGTCCTGGCTGTTGAGCACCATGGACTCCAGGATGGCGAGGGAGCGTTGGAGGACCGCCGAGTCCATCGCCGACTTGTTGACGAAGCCGGCAATCTGACGGGAGAGACACAACTTTACATGTAACACCCTGACAGGAAGAGGAGGAGAAACCGTCCACAGCACGGTCACAACTTTACATGTAACACAGACAGGGAGGAGGAGAAACCATCCACACCACGGTCACAACTTTACATGTAACACCCTGACAGGAAGAGGAGGAGAAACCGTCCACAGCACGGTCACAACTTTACATGTAACACACTGACAGGAGGAGGAGAAACCATCCACAGCACGGTCACAACTTCACATGTAACACCCTGACAGGGAGGAGGAGAAACCATCCACAGCACGGTCACAACTTCACATGTAACCCACTAAAACCCAGTGGTTTTCAACCTTTTTCAGATCAAGGTCCATTATTGATTCACTGTGTATACGCAGAGACATCCTGTGTGTATCTTAAACATAGACTGTAAAAAATATGGACAAAGCGTTCCCCGGGTCTAACATGAACGTAAAATGAAGCCTGTAATGATATGCTAATTCCTGATGTAAGTCGCCATCTTTTGGTACCAGCTGGCCATTGGCTGGCTCCGTTTTGTACCAGCTGGTCATT
Organism: Protomyctophum parallelum; assembly: GCF_964188405.1. Classification (NCBI taxonomy): domain Eukaryota; kingdom Metazoa; phylum Chordata; class Actinopteri; order Myctophiformes; family Myctophidae; genus Protomyctophum; species Protomyctophum parallelum. The sequence goes on along the minus strand of NC_139697.1, from coordinate 16,222,424 downwards.
GGCTGCTCAGACAACGAGGCGGGACTTCCCCCCTTCTTCTCCGTTGGTTTTTATTTTGACTCGAGTGGGAGGAGAAGACTCTTGAGTGGGAGGGGAATCCCGATCATAGACTGTAACGGTAGCCACGCCCCTCAGAACATACGCGACTTTATGGTCATTTTTTTTAATTAATGGGACCATAATTTTCCAAAAAGAATATTATGACATTAGAAATGAGACTTTAAACTAGTGACTGGAAGAAGAAAGTATTCATGACCATGTTTATTAAGGTAATACAGTCTAGGTGAAGTTGGGCCAAAATACATGGGCCTCTATGGAGCTATGGGGCTTTTTGGGTCCAGTCCAGCGCCACAACAGGCCATTATATGAACTACCGATTTCAAATGAGGCTCCATTTTCAGCACCACTAAACCCCTTATCCATAAACTTCGGCCGGATAATGCCCACCCACTCGACTCGACAGAGTACAGGCTGTTGCCATCGGGCCGTCGTCTGGGTGCCCCCCGTTGTCAAAAACAACAGATATAAGCACTCCTTTGTCCCTGCCTCGATTCGTGCAGTCAACGCTGCCAGTAACATGTAATGTGGTGATGATATGTTGAAACAAGCACTTTATGCCGGCACTTTATATCGTAGCACTTTTTTCTGATGTAGCCTTTCTTATTTTTTTTATCTTTGATTCTATACATGCACTAGATGCGCCCAGACCTCTGTTTATGCTATGGTGTCTCATGTCTGTTGTTGTCCTGTATTCTTTGTATGTTTTAAACCACTACTATTTCTGTAACCTAATTGCCCTTCTGGGACATTAATAAAGACCTTGAACCTTGTACTTCTTTGCCTTTTTTTTTTACTATTTTGAAAAACATTTTTGAATAGTTCAACTAGCCAATCTGAATTGACACGTTGTGAACTATTCAAAAATGTTTAGCAAAATAAAAAATAAAAAAGGCAAAGAAGTTTAAGGATAAGTGGTGTTTAGCGGTGACGAACATGGACCCCATTGGAGGTCTCCAGACGTCTTTATAATCATCCCCTGTGGTGCCAAAGACACTATTTATTTTTAATGTGTTTTAATCGGCCAAATCGTCTGGGCACTCTAGCGTCTTTATTCTGAATAATCCATGAGGATCTGTTGTGTTAAAACAGGACAGGATATTTTGAGATGGGGCGGCCAAATACATATGATTGTGGGGGGTCCTTGAAACAAAAAGGTCTGGGCACCACTGATATAGAAACATAGTTATTTCAGAAAACTGTCAGGATCTAGAATCGTCCTATAGGGTCTTAACGGTTTAGTTAGAGCAATCCTCAGGCATTCAGGGTGAAATGAAGCCTGCAAAAAGCTGCACAATCCTCAGCCCTTTTTCTCCTCGTCTCCAAAGTGTCTATCTGGCTGATATAACAACGTTGTTCTATAATGATGGTGGCTGTTCTTATGACAGAGGAAAAAGTAGAACAACAGTAAAATAGTATAGAAAGAGAGGGTCTATACGGAGCTAGAAAACCTGACCTGTTTTAACATGCCGTGGCTCTGGAGTACTCAGAGCTGCTTCTCAAAGCAAAGCTTAACCCATTTTGGACGGGGAACGCCTTTTGGTGTCTTAAGCATTATGACATACTTTAGCTACTGAAAAATAGCAGATCTACAAGCTCGAGCTTGTAGATGTGGCGCAAATCTTTGAATATATATTTTTTCAGAATCTTTGCTTCTGGGGAGGTTCCTGGAACAACATATTCTTCAGATGGGGGTCGACGGCCAATTGCATAATAGTTTTTGGGTTCTTTGACATGAAAAACTTTGAGAATCACTGATATTAGAAACATGAGGTTTTTCAGAAAACTGCCAGGATTTAGAAGACTTTTTTTTTTAAATTTCGCCGTCAGGCCTAAATGGTTTAAGCAGTATAATATACAGGCTTATGGGATTAACTAAAGAAAAAAAGAAAAAGAAGCTCCTCCAATGTTTCAAACGTCTTCTCATCCCTGTCATTACCGGGACCTTTCAAAGGTGTACAGTACCATACTGCAGTGGTTCTAAACCGTGTGGCTATTGCAAGTGGGCCCCAAATAATAATGGCAAAAAACACTAATAATGATATAACGTGTCGCAAGCGGTTGTAGATCTTCTATTTTCAGCATGCAACCATGAAGCATAAATTGTCTTTTAGTTCTACCCGATCTCTACTCCACTAGTCTCTCCAACATTTTAGTATATAGTTTTTATTTGTTGACGAAAATGTCAGTACATTCATAGTTTTCAGTGAAAAAAATGTCAACGAACATTTTTTATTATTTTTATTTTAAGCCCAGAATTTTTTCAACCCATTTTTTTCACCCAGCGTCAATGATCTAATGTAACCCTGGATGCTACACTCCCTCTGCCAACCTGGGGAGAGCAACGGACTGACCTCATGCTTCTTTCAATGCATGAGGAGTCCAAGCCATACTTCTTTAGTTTTCACCTGACGGGGGGGGGGAAGTTTCCCTCGGTTGGAGCTTAGAGTATATATGAATAGAGAGGGCATCAGAGTTCTCCTCCATCCACTTGCATTAAGTTGCAATAGAGAGAGTATAGAGAGAAGGAGATAAACTCTACGGTACCTTCTTGATGAAGGCCACAGAGAAGGTGTCCCAGGATACGATGCCGTGGTCCATCAGCTCCACAAAGGCCGTCAGGGTGAAGGACAGGAGCTCCCCGAAGCTATGAGACAGCGCACACACACACACACACACACACACACACACACACACACACACACACACACACACACACACACACACACACACACACACACACACACACACACACACACACACACACACACACACACACACACACACACGAAAACAAAATACAAACCCACTCTATATGGACTGGCAGAAAGACAGACAGACAGATATATAGGCGTTGAATATCATACACAGCTGCGAAGCCAAGCTGACAGAGAGAGAGAGAGAGAGAGGAAAAGTTAGGAAAGAGAAACGGGTGGAGAGACAGAGACAGAACCACCGATGCTGCCCCCCGGGGGCCGAACACCAAAGATATGCTGAGACAGAGACAGAACCATCGATGGTCCCCTTGGGGCCCGGTGGAGAGACAGAGACAGAACCATCGATGGTCCCCTCGGGGCCCGGTGGAGAGACAGAGACAGAACCATCGATGGTCCCCTCGGGGCCTGAAGACCAAAGATATGCTGAGACAGAGACAGAACCATCGATGGTCCCCCCGGGGCCTGAAGACCAAAGATATGCTGAGACAGAGACAGAACCATCGATGGTCCCCTCGGGGCCCAGTGGAGAGACAGAGACAGAACCATCGATGGTCCCCCCGGGGCCCGCTGGAGAGACAGAGACAGAACCACCGATGCTGCCCCCGGGGGCCCGAAACACCAAAGATATGCTGAGACAGAGACAGAACCACTGATGTGGCCCCCGTGGGCCCGGTGGAGAGACAGAGACAGAACCATCGATGGTCCCCTCGGGGCCCGGTGGAGAGACAGAGACAGAACCATCGATGGTCCCCCCGGGGGCCGAAACACCAAAGATATGCTAAGAAATAAAACATATACAAAAAGACGGAGACCGACGGTAGGAGCGACAGTCGAGAGAGAGCGAGAGAACACCCAGGACAGAAGATATAGTTATGGGAGGGAGAGACAGCGCCCCCTACAGACAGACAGCAGGGAGCGGGCGCCAGACAGCCAGCCAGGCAGCTTGGAGAGAGAGATAGAGAGAGAGAGAGGCTTTCTACCTGATGGGCATGGTTATAGAGCACCGAAGTCTGACGTCAATATTGGTAGAGGGCGCAAATCCACGGGTTCGTGTACTTTTTTATTTGCATTGGTAATCCCCCTAGGGGGATTTTAGACCGCCTCATATAAGAACTGTGTTTGAAAAATAAACATGTCATCTCGGCCGTTACACTCATATGAACATGAAGAATCAACTGACTGAGAGAAAACGCTATTGTTACTGCTACTGAATTAGTTACATTTTTGCTAGAAATAGACTATCAAATATGAGAGACTGTATCAAACGATACAGAGACACCTCCCTGACAATAACGCAGAGACAGCTTGTTTATCTTTGGACCACAATGCTTATATGAAACGATTTTAAGATGAGCCCATGTTATTCTCCATAGAGAAATTATCTTCCGTGAACCAGGCAGGGGAATAGAGGGGACGAGCGAGTGATGTCAGGACTTCGAAGCTCTATATGCCTAAACCCGACCACACCGAATAATAACCTCAGAACCCATCGGGTAGAATGCCCCGGGAACGAGTGAAGCCTCGTGGAGAGAGAGAAAGAGAGAGAGCGTTAGGCGCCGTCATGCACTGATCAGAAACAACAAAGAAAGAAAGGCGGCTTCACTTTAACACAGTCGTGTCCTGCAGGCGTATACCGTTAATGGCAGTAATTTAATAATACATTCTAATATATTTAAATAGCAGTATAACAATCTTGTGGTTTATCTAACTGATGGCGGACGTGGTGGTTCAGTCAAACATATACTTAACACTGTAATGCTGTTTGGACGCGCGTTTAACGACCTGTAGAGAGACATGTGGCCCCCGGGCCGCCAGTTGCCCATGTCTGTCTGCACTGCTGCATATATACCGACTGCGTAAAGTTGGACTCTACTGACCCCCAGTGTTGATGCTGTGAACTACATTGTATCTACTCATTTTAGTAGGCGTTCATTCAGTTTAATTGTATGGATTATATGCCTTTGAGTCTTCAAAAATCTAATGAAGCCATAATGAAAACATAATACTGGTAAAAATAATAATAAAAAATAAGAATTGGCAACAGCATGAGTAATAAAACATACTGGCATCTTGCATTAGATACCGGGTATACCGCCAGCATTCCACTTGTGGTCATTAATTGACATTTTTCCGGTCAATAATCCCATTAACGTCCTTGTTACCATTTACAGTTTACAATGTTATTTTGTTCACGGTCAAAGGAACGATAGAAAATGCATTAAAAATTGAAGAAAGTGCAAAGTGAAGTCGTGATGAGTGTAAGTTGTTATTCAGGTCAAATGGAAGCCAGCTCTGTTGAAAAGCCCTCCGTGGACCTGAAGAGAGCTCTCTGACATGAAGAACACCCAGATTTAAGTTTCTGAACAGCCGTCGCATCACAAACCACTAGATTTTCCAGGGCAACCAACTGCACTAGATTGTCTCTGTTCATCTACAAAGAACCAAGTGAACCGTGGTGTGCCATGGCATGGCCAAAGCCCAGAACTTACACAGAAAATAACCTAACCCATTCTGGGCGGGAAGTTGGAACCCCTTTTGCTTTTAACTAAGCATTATGTTATACTTCAGCTATTGAAAAATAGCAGATCTACAAGCTTGTAGGTCTGCTATTTTTGAAAAATCGTAAAAATGCGGCACAAATCTTTGAATATATATTCTTTCAGAGCGAACGTTTTTTTTTTTTCCCCGACGTCAGGCCTAAATAACTTTAAAACTTTTATTTTCATAAAGTTTTCAGCCCACAACGCATCACACCTTTTTTTTTAATATATGACGCAACTCACCCTTCAGGGGTGCTTCTGGTTATAATGTAAATAAAATAAAATAAAATAAAATTTATCATAATAACTTCACAGGTTCTGGAAGGTATGATTTAACTGTCATATCAAAACGTATTAAAAACCATGGTAACTTTGTATGAGAAAACAGACAGATAATACTTTTTCATTAGGCTACATTTCATATTTGAGGTGAATCTGGGTGTTCTTTCAGTCGGCGCATCTCCCCCCAGGAACCAGATACAGTTAAAGCTGCTATAAGCAATATGTAAAAATTTGAAATTTGAAATAAAATTTAAAAAACATTATTCAGACAGCCAGCAATGTGTAAAACGCTCCCAAAATCTGTGTTAGTCTCTGTGACACATCTAGGGGCCACAGTATGCATTCAAAGATGTTCCTAGAAGCTTTGTCATTGGTCGATTTACCTGTCTTGAGGCAGCGGTGGCCGAACGGTTTGCGGAGCGGTCTTGATATCGGAAGGTCGCTATAGTTCGTATCCCCGGACCGGCACGTTAAAATTACCAACGCTGAAGTGCCCTTGAACAAGGCATTGAACCTCTACCATGAAATTCTCTATGAGCAGGGCCTGGCTGTAAACAAGTTCTTGAGCTTAGTCCAGTTACCCTGGGTAAACATGGTACCTTTGCTTTGCTTTGCTTTGTCTACTTTTTTCTTCCAATGACAAAGCTTCTGGAACATCATTGAATGCAGATTGTGGCCCCTAGATGTGTCACAGAGACTACATTTATTTGTGGGAGTGTTTTACTAATACCAAAACAATAAAATAAAATAGATGGACATATTATTGCTTATAGCAGCTTTACAAAGGTTACATTTAAACCTTATTGCCCAATACCACATGCAAAATCTAAACAAAACGGAAACAGAGAGAGAATGCTTAGAGTTGCGTGAGTCGTAGAGAGACACTGATCTCAACACGGAAGCCTATTAGTGAAGAGATAAAAACACAAAAAGATGTTGTTATTTTTCCCATAAAGGCAACGGAGTGGAGGGGGCGGAGTCTTGATCATGCAGACTCCGCCCACTGGGGGGGGGGGGAGGGGGGGGGGGTTAGAAGAGCAGAGCCAATGACGTTAGCCGGCTTTTGAAAGTCGTGGTGGGGGGGCGGAGCTTACCAGGGCTTCATAATCTTCTGCAGTTTCTGATATCGCCTGTAAAGATTTGAGAAACTTTGGCGTTAACGTACGGCCGGGTGAATGTACAGTATTGCAGTCTCATATATGCTTAGATGGGGGAAAACTAGAGAGATTATGACCTTTAGAACAGATTTAAAGGTTAAAGACTGATGTAGACAACAATACAAGTACATTAAATTAACAGTTTATTCAATAGGCTAAATACTTGACGTTTTGCGAGAGTATAGGTGGCTTGAGTTGGCAGAAAAAAATAAATTTGACCAAAAAGTTGATTCCTATTTAAAACACTGAATGCATGCAAAGCAACCAGTTGAAAACGCAGCCTGACAACCAACTCTACTCTACTACTGTAGCATCACATCAAATAAGGATAGGCTGCTTCTATACTTTATAGACACTATATGCATACACAATGCTGATACGTAACATTTTTTTCCAAACCACATTTGCATTTCGCAAGAAAAGATATGCCATTTTAGTGAGTCGACACTGTGATGCAGTCAAAGTGAAAAGACCTTCAACCATTTTAAATGAGCGAGTTGAACCCTGTAGTATTGATAAAGATGAAATGTATAGTGATATATTTTAGCTGAAAAAAAAAAGTGAGTGTAAATGTGGAGATGGATTTTTCTTTGTTTTTCGTTTTGTTTTGTTTTAATTTAACAAAGCTGTTGGCTCAAGTGTTAATTAATATCCATCAAAGAACAAAGATGTCCGGTCCACAGCTGTGTCTCGCCTGATTGGTAGACCTGGGGCTACATTTCCGTCACCGCTAAACCCCTTATCCCTAAAATTATTTGCCTTTTTTCTTTTACTATTTTGAAAAACATTTTTGAATAGTTCAACTAGCCCATCTACATTGACACGTTGTGAGCTTGTAGACTGGGCCATTTTAACTATTCAAAAATGTTTTGCAAAATAGTAAAGAAAATGTTTTTTAGTGTTTTAGCGGTGACAAAAATGGAGCCCCTGGTTGGGTCAGCTACTGTACTTCGAAAGCGTAGCTTGTACAGCTACAATTAAGTATCTCACCATGGCAGTAGCTTGATCAAGCTAAATGTCTGCCCCTGGAGAAATGTAGCTTGAAAAGTTACAGCTACATAGGAAAAGTAGCTCAGCTATATACTTTGAGCGACTTTTTTTGTCAGCGTTAAATTGAGAACATACATGTGGTGTAGCCTATATGAAACAAAATATATATGCTACAAAAAAAGTCACCTGCAAGCAGAAATATGCCTATCTTTTTTGGGCCCAATAAAGTGGATTAGGTGAGGATTCTGGTATTGTGCTCAACAACAGCAGCGCAATAAAGTGGATTAGGTGGTGCTGGCGCAATCCCCCCAGCATATGGAAGAGAAACTCGCAGGGGACTCTGAGGAAAATAGATGTCGCTGTGATTTCAATCATTCCAAACAAGCAACGCCACATGTTGGCCAGCAGGGGGGAGCATTCTACTTCCAATGACAGAGCCCCACTTGAGCAGTGGACCGTGGTGTGAAAACAGTGTTAAAATTGTGTTGACTAGATTAAGACTAAAAGACTAAGGTAAATAGGACTACGACATAATGTTGTGTAAGTGGCGGGGGGGGAGGGGGGGGCTATAAGACATCCATTATACACTATATGCTACTAGTTCAACCTGCAGCAATAGCATCATATTCCAGATATCAAAGTAAAGCAATGACACTGCTACAGGCCTATACTTTGTTACAGCAAGTGCTCCACAACAACAGAAGTGCATGCCCACAACAAACACTCCACTGAACATTGTTTGTATTTGTATGTAGCCTACTGTAGATAGCTGCTCTTATACTGTCATTAATAATGACAGTATGCATGCACGCGCGCGCACACACACACACACACACACACACACACACACACACACACACACACACACACACACACAAGCGCCGAGACGAATCAAACACACACTCACTCACACACGCGCGCGCGCAACTGGCGGAAAAACGGCGCCGACCAAAATGGAATAAAGACGCAAGCAACTTGCAAGGCACATGCACGCGGCACTGAAACAACACACGCACACAAACACAGCCTCTCTCTCTCTCTCCACTTTTAATGTCATTAAACCAGCGATTATGTTGCTTAATTAACTTTGTGAGATGAATGAAGCAGACCACAATAATACCTTTCTGTGGGTCCGGTGTGCGGTCAGCTGTTTGCCGCCCAAGCAAGCATTTCAAACTCACAAAACGTATGTTTGTCTCCTTTCCTTTTGGTATATCCAAAATGGACTACCGGTATATTATGCTCCCAGTCTCTTAGCTTAATTTTCCCCTCCACGGACACGGGACAAAACGGACTATAAAGTAAATAATACACTTATTTTCATTTAAAATACTTCCTCTCGCCATTCTTTCACCCTGGGTAAACATAGTAGGCTACCTTTCCATTTTCCACCCGCCTTTCTTTCACATAAACAACCACACACGAGCAGGTGCTGTGATTGGTCTGAGGCGGGCCTTAGGGCTGAGCACAGCCCTCTATTGCCACTGGGGCTGAGAGATTTTAGCCCCAATGGCAAGTAAACCAAGCAGGCGTGTTTATTGGCAGCTGTCAATCATTCAACGCAATGAAAGCCAATGGAAGCATTTTGGGCTGTAAAAAAAAAATCAGCCCATTTTGGACCTATTTTGTGTTTTTCTTGTAACTATTTGATGCTGTTGCTGCTTTAGATTATACCATAATATAAAAGTATCTATTCTAAAACATTTTAATAATAATTTATCATCTTTACTCCATAAGATAGGGAGGGCTGAGCCCCACTTGCCCATTGATAAGACTACCGGTAAATCAAAATATTCTGAAAAAAAAAAAAAAACTGGTGTGAAAGTGACTATTAAAAACTCCACTACATCTCAGAGGCAAATATTGTGCTTTTTTTGTACTGAACTACAGTCATTTGACAACTTTAGTTAGTATAGTTACTGAGCATATTTAGATTATGAATACTTAACCATTAACCATTTCATACTTGTGCCATTCAAAAACAAGCTCACAACATGTTCATGTTGTGAGCTTGTATGTCGGCTATAATTCAGAAAACATGAAAATGTGCAAGTACCTTTACTTTGCATCTGCAAGATCAAAATGTGTCGCTTTGTGCCGCGTTTTGAGCTCGTAAATCTGCTAATTTTGATGCTTTTGTGTGACGCTGTAGTGCAGCGGTGCTTGTAGATCTGCTCATTTTGATGCTTTTGTGTGACGCTGTAGTGCAGCGGTGCTTGTAGATCTGCTCATTTTAATGCTTTTGTGAGACGCTGTAGTGCAGCGGTGCTTGTAGATCTGCTCATTTTTATGCTTTTGTGAGACGCTGTAGTGCAGCGGTGCTTGTAGATCTGCTCATATTGATGCTTTTGTGAGACGCTGTAGTGCAGCGGTGCTTGTAGATCTGCTCATTTTGATGCTTTTGTGAGACGCTGTAGTGCAGCGGTGCTTGTAGATCTGCTCATTTTGATGCTTTTGTGAGACTATGTAGTGCAGCGGTGCTTGTAGATCTGCTCATTTTGATGCTTTTGTGAGACGATGTAGTGCAGCGGTGCTTGTAGATCTGCTCATTTTGATGCTTTTGTGAGACGCTGTAGTGCAGCGGTGTCCAAAAGGTAGATCGTGATCTACACAGACGACCACATGACATGCTCCTAAAATATATAATATAATTAAAATATAATTAAAAACTATTTTTGGCATCTGCCACGTGAATCCATTTTGCCCTTCTAAGTGTGTTTGTCTTATATATCTAACACCTCAGGGTAACTGTTTAAAACTATTTTCAGCAATGGGATAATATTCTTGATGTTGTTGAGCTGGTCAGTTTCTCGAGACGAGTAAAAAAAAAAAGTGTGGGCACCCCTGCTGTTTGTAGTAATAATAATAATAATAATAATAATAATAATAATAATATTACTGCTGTTAGTGTGATCATTCATTAGTTACACTAGACCTGTACGTGCCCGTCGGCCACCGGCCTACCTGAGAATGATGCAACTTGGGAACCTAATAATACCCGTTGTCAACATGTCACAGCACCCGTTTTAACTGTCTGTCTGTGTGTGTCCCACATGGAGATCTCTGTATCTGCATGTGTGTGAAGAGGGAAAATTGACTGACTGTGACTGTGGTTAAGTATAGGCTAATCAATTGTCAGGTGTGGGGGTTGCCGTGGCAATCAATTGACTGAGGCAGAGGCTGGAAATTGCACAGGTGAGGGGATTTAGGCTGATTAGGCCCACTGGCCGAGCCTGAGCAGAGCCTTTTGTGGTGGTTCTGCAGAACCGTGGGTCCGACCGACTCGAGTCCAGGCACTGCACTCCCTGTGGGGGTGTGTGTGGAACGGGTGTGTCGAATATGAAGTCGGTGGGGCAAACGGTTCTCGAGTTACGTGCATTACAACCGTACACACACACAGACACATAACCCCTGCTGTAGTGTGATCATTCATTAGTTACATTTGAACAAAAAATATATAATATGGAGATAAGAGGTATAGCAACGAAATAGTTTTGTCACGTCCCACCACTGTACATACGGAATGGGTATCTGTGAAGTGTGTGTTTTTAAGCTCCTTCTGTGAAAGAGACAAACACCCACACACTGCACTCTGAATCAGTGTTTAGCAGGGCTCATTTCCAAGAAAACGTAATGTCGTCGCTGTCGGGAACAAAGCCTTATTTCCATAATTCTAGCCCTTTTGCCTAAATTAACGCCCTACTTTGATCCACAAGCTCGAAAACGAGGCGCAGAGCGACGCGATTCAACCTTGTAGATCTGCTACTTTTGAATTTGAATGCTGAATGTTTTCGGACATAATGAGGGAGCAGTGCATGTTCGCCAACCTTGATGCATGTTCGGACTAACAGGACTTCGGATCTATGGGCAGTTCCCTGTCTGTCTGTCTGTCTGTCACAAGGCAGAATTCCCTCTTTTGGTAGACAAACAGGGAGAAGGGCGCACACCTGTATCGGTGATTGTGCTAATGGCCTTGGGGCAGTAAAGATAGAAAAATAAGATGCTGAAATCATTGTGGCTATGACTGAGTGTGCGGCCTTTTCTTATTTTTTTCAGAATTTCCTCTGTCCCCTCTGTCAACAAAAGTAGTGCTGATTTTATATATGACTTTGATTATGCTTGCACCTCTTGGTTCATCAATATCTCAAGTTTCAGACCGATTTGACTGTGACTTATCGGCCTTAAGCCCCTCATCCTCATCCTCATCATCATCATCATCATCATCATCAAACGAAGACGAGAAGTGTTCGTCAACTACCTTTTTCCACTGACGAAAACTAAATGGAAACAAAATGAAAACTAAGCTATGATGACTAACACTAAGACTAAATATATACTGACAATTTCGTCAACAAATAAAAACTAGACTAAAATGTTAAGAAGGGACTATAGTGGACAGGATATTCAGTATAAGTCATTTTACAATTAGTTAATAATTTCACCAAAACAATTTAGGCTATGCCCTTTAAATTACAAAATAACACTGTCTGTCAGTTATGTAACATAAGAGGATTAAATAGAATTAAATAGGATTAAGCCTGAGCCAATTTACTTACTGACTTACTACTCCCTAGCTTAGGCAAAAACAAAAGTTGCCTACTAAGTCACAAAGCCAAGTGACTATACGGCCTAAAGCAGTGTTTCCCAAAGTGGGGTCCGGGGACCCCCAGGGGTCCTTGAGGGATTTCCAGGGGGTCCCCAGCTAAATTATAATTTGCAACCAAATGGACCCTTATGGGTCTGTAACTCAGAGAGTGTACAAATGGAACCAAATATGGACTCTAATGGGTCCATTTGTACACTCTCAGAGTTAAATTAACATTGACTTTACAATTATAAATCGGGGGTCCCAGAGATAGAAGTGCTATTAAATGGGGGTCCACGGGGCTATAATTAGTGTCAACTTGGGGGTCCTTGACATGAAAAGGTTTGGGAACCACTGGCCTAAATAAAGGGCCATTATAATCAGGCTTAAGCTCCGGGAAAACTGTCCTCACAATGTCTAGACTATAGTTAAATAAACTCTGCTATACTTGAGGGGACATTCTGGTCCTCATGGAGGGGGGGAGAGAGAGAGAGAGAGGGGGAGAGAGAGAGAGAGAGAGAGAGAGAGAGAGAGAGAGAGAGAGAGAGAGAGAGAGAGAGAGAGAGAGACAGAGAGACAGAGAGAGAGAGAGAGAGAGAGAGAGAGAGAGAGAGAGAGATCTAGGAGGTGGAGACTGAGACACACTTTCTATTAAAATGTAATAAATATGATAATTTAAGAACCAAATATTTGTAATAAATTTGTGTTGTTGTTCCCAAAGTTTAAAGAGAATGACAAACAGGTCATTCTGTTCTGAGAGGGACCTGCTGCACAGCATGTGACTGCGTGTCACAAAAAACGGGACAAACAGGCCTAGCAAACAACACTCAATGTGACGTTATGTTGACACTATGTTGACACACACACACGCACACCACGGACACATATTCCATCATTGACTGAATATTTGCATATTGTACTGTGAAAGTTAATCTTCTATGTATATGTTTGATATTGTTTTCAGTTTTTTTTTTCTTTTTTCTGTTATTTCTTTTTGCTGCATTTTATGCTTTGGCAATATTGTAATTACAATTGCATGCCAATAAAGCTATTTGAATTGAAAACATTGAGAGAGAGAGAGAGAGAGAGAGAGAGAGAGAGTGAGAGAGAGAGAGAGAGAGAGATAATTACTATACGTCTCTCTCTCTCAGAAATTGTGTCTCAGCATGAATATGGTTGAACTCACTCTGACCTTCCAGCTGAGGAGATGATCTCCACACACACACACACACACACACACACACACACACACACACACACACACACACACACACACACACACACACACACACACACACACACACACACACACACACACACACACACACACACACACACACACACACACACACACACACACACACACACACAGACATCAAAGGGGGCTTCATCCCCCTGCCCTTTTAACCGTCTTTAAAGAAGTATTTACTACACGGTGAAAGAAATGCAAATGCACAACCTTTCCTTTCCTTTCCTTTCCTTTCCTTTCCTTTCCTTTCCTTTCCTTTCCTTGTCATATCCGAAGGCAGCATTCATGAGAATTGACCTATAGCTAAGCCCCTCCCCAAACTGCTATGGTCCAATCACAGCTAAGCATAACATGGATTAGACAAAACCTCTCCACCAATAGTTTTCCTATAAAGAAAAAAACATTGTTGTAAAAAAAAAAAGAAATGTCGCACACATATTTTTCCAGTGCATATGGCAGGCCTTGTTGGCGTATTTGGAAGAGATTTTTGAAGGTCTGGGTTCCAAAAATGAACCAGTATTTAATGTGAAAAAACCATGATATTTACATTGGAATGAATGAGCCTGGCTGTAAAGTGGTAGAGGGCGGAGCTTTGCTAAAGGTGAATTGCCTTTTCCAGAACTCTCCTGAACTCTAACGCAGCATTTTGCGCTGAAAGAATCTTCAATATAGCTACAGAGTGTGGGGCTCACGTCCCCCCCCCAAAATAAATAAATAAATAGCTGATCTACAAGCTCTCAACGATTCGCAGCACGATGCGTTGTGAGATTGTAGATCCGCTGTTATTGCATTTATTTGAATTTGAGTCCCTGCCTCTCATTCTCTGCACGTCTGTTGGAATCTTCTCAGCAGCTTTCAGTTCTGTTGCAGAGTGTCTCGCAGGCAGCAGTGTGTGTGCCGTAGCATTAGCGTGGTCAATAAAGACCATTGTACAGACACACACACAGAGTGAGAGACGCAGCATAATCCCTTTTTGATTATATAATCCTTGTCTTGGCTGTCATTATAGTAGAAAAGCGTATTTTTAACACTAGCATGACTGAAGTAAAATCAGACAGAAGTAGCATGTGCTTAAATTCATATTTAGAAAATGTTTCAGATGTCAAACATGTCTGATATGATGGAATGGTGTGCTAGTGAAGAAATGGCACATCTACAAGTTCACAAAGTGACATGTTCACATTGTGATTATTATATTACCGGTAATTGCAAAAAAAAGAATGGATATAATACAGGAATTGTTTGGAAAACAATATATTACAGTTTCAGCCATACTTATGAATATGCACGCCTTTGTTGTTGTTCACTCTAACACACCTGCACAGAAAACTCCCTATGGTTTACCACACACACCTGTTATGATCCAGCACGCGCACACACACACGCACACACACTAAATCCCTATATGGTTCACCACACACACCTGTTATGATCCAGCACGCGCACACACACGCACACACACTAAATCCCTATATGGTTCACCACACACACCTGTTATGATCCAGCACGCGCACACACACGCACACACACTAAATCCCTATATGGTTCACCACACACACCTGTTATGATCCAGCATGCGCACACGCACGCACACACACACACTAAATCCCTATGATTCACCCTGACCACAGACACCTCTTATGATCCATAACACACACACACACACACACACACACACACACACACACACACACACACACACACACACACACACACACACACACACACACACACACACGCTCCATGTCGATCTCTGTCTAAACACACACCAGACTGTTTACTGTCTGGACCCAGACAACTGAAACCAGAAGGTTTTGGTCGGCTGCTGCTGCTCTGCACAGTGGCGGGTTTAACAATTTGGGGGCTCCCTGCAAAGCTGAAGCAGGGGGGCGCCCTTCCGTGTGGGGGGCCACGGCGATGTGGCGGACAGCGGGTGGTCGGCGCCACTCCTTTCCATGCCATGGCGGAAGGCAAGGCAGCGTTCAGGAGAATAGCTTTTTTCCCGAAGTCTCCTGAACTTGAACACAGCATTTTGCGTTGAACCAATTTGTTTAGAAATCCATGCTGTATATACACGAAAATAGCTGATTTACAAGCCCACGTGTCACAGCGTGATACGTGCGGGGGTTGTAGATCTGTTATGTTTGTCTAAAAGTGCCCTCTTATGGGATTTCATCCCCTGCCCCTCTAAGCTGTTAAAACACTGTTAAAACACATACTATTTCTAATGCTATTTTTGACTCATACTGTATGTGACTTGAAAAATGAAGAAAGAAACTTTGATTAAAAAAACCCACTCCTTTCTGTCTGTGAAAATAGCCGATCGACAAGCTCACTACGCAGTCGCGTTGTGAGCTCGTAGATCTGCTATTTTCACTATTTTTTTCTCAACACTCAACAAAAAATAAGAAATATGGAGATACGAGATTTCTTGACCCGACAGCGACGATTTTGCTTTGCCAAGTCTCTGAGGAGACAGACGCTAAACCAAAGTGTGGTACAACAACGCACACAGACACACACACACGCGCACACACACACACACACACACACCACACACACACACACACACACAAACACATACCAATCAAAGTCTATCAAAGAGACAACATGCTTGCTCGCACGTACGCACGCACGCACGCACACACACACACACAGAGTCCAATGGAAGTCTATCAAACAGACAACACATGCACGCACACAAACACGCACACAAAATGTGGAAAAAAAGGACGTTTGGAACGGCAACTTGGAACAAACAATAGAGCGTCCACACAGACAGATGGTACGATAAGCATGATACATACTGTGTGCTTGCGTACAGTGCGTGCGGTACAGTGCGTGCGTGTGTGCGTGCGTGCGTGCATGCTTGCGTACAGTGCGTGCGGTACAGTGCGTGCGTGTGTGCGTGCGTGCGTGCGTACAGTGCGTGCAGTACAGTGCGTGCCACTCACTCTGTCCCGCTCTCCACCTGGTTGGTGAGCAGGATGATGCCGTCCAGGTTGATGAACTCCTGGGCGAAGGTGATGTCCCTGGAGGCCTTGGCCAGGTCCTTCAGCCCCTCCAGCTTAGCGTCCATGCTGGAGGACTGGATCCTCTCGTGGAGCTTCGCCGACGTCTGGGACTGCATGGAGGAGAGGACAATTAATTAATTAACACCATTTAGACCTGAGGACGACGTCTGGGACTGCATGGAGGAGAGGACAATGAATGAATGAACACCATTTAGACCTGAGGACCAGTCTACAAATGGGACTGAATTTGACAGTTTTTTTTAATTTTTCGTTTGGCTTCAAATTGACATATTGGTTGTTCAGTTTGACTCACCAGTTTTGGAGATATGGCTTATAGAGTAATGTCGTATAGAGTAATGTCTTATAGAGTAATGTCTTATAGAGTATTGTTTTGAGTTGAGAAAACAGGCTTGAAAGGTTCTGTGGTCTCTAACATTACACCTAGCTACATGTTTAAGCATTTATTTCATATTTACAGCTCTCGATTTCAGCTCTGACACTTATTTCAGACATAGTATGTGAAGAGCCTGCCTGTGCTATTAACTCATGTTGAATTTAAAAATGGCAGGCTCTCAGTCAGATCTGGTCACAAATGCCTTCTAAATTCTGACAGTTTTCTGAATAATCAGACCCGTCTGAAGTGAGTGGTGCTGTACTTGTGCTGTACTGTACTGTACTGCACTGCACTGCACTGCACTGCACTGCACTGCACTGCACTGCACTGCACTGCACTGTACTGTACTGTACTGTACTGTACTGTACTGTACTGTACTGTACTGTACTGTACTGTACTGTACTGTACTGTACTGGCCCTCCTCCCTGGCCTGTCTGTGTCTGTGTGTTAGGCTGTGCAACAGTGACACTTGGGTGATGAACAAACACTATAACGCCATTTCCGTGCTCGGACACAGACCCAGACCCAGGGACACAGCCACACACATAGTCGTCTATAGGAGTGGTTGCACCACTCGAAAAACCAAAGTCAGTCGTTCTCAAACATTTTCATGTCAACGACCCACACAGATATTATGTAATTGGCCGCCGACCCCCATCTGAAAATATGTTGTTCTTCGTACTCTGGAATAATACAACTGCTCTGCACAGTAGCGGGTTTAACAATCTGGGGGCTCCCTGCAAAGATGAAGCAGGGGGGGCGCGCGCCCGTGTGGGGGGGCCACGGCGATGTGGCGGACAGCGGGCGGACAGCGGAGTGGTCGGCGGCGGAAAAAATGCAAATGCCACTCCTTTCCGTGCCATGGCGGAAGGAAGAATTGCTTTTTTCCTGAACTTGAACGCAGGATTTTGCGTTGAACAAATTTGTTTAGAAACCCATGCTGTATATACACCTGCATCTCCACTAGCTAAAGAGTGCTGGGTTGCGGCTCTAAAATAGCTGATCTACAAGCTCACAACGTGTCGCAGCGCGACGCGTTGTGAGCTTGTAGATCTGCTATTTTTGTCCAAAAGTGCCCTCTTACGGGATTTCAAAAAACAACAACAACAACATTGAGGAACTTACAGGAGACTCGGTCAGGCGTAGGATGGACCCGTTCTTGATGTCATTGCGGTTCTGCAGAGAGAAGTTGAGAAGGAGAAAAATATATAAAATAAATAAAACCGCTCTGAGCAAACGCCCGGAGGCACACGGGATGTTCTAGCATAACGTCTATAGGGGGGGGGGGGGGAGAGAGAGAGAGAGAGAGAGAGAGAGAGAGAGAGAGAGAGAGAGAAAGAGAGGCAAACCTTTTCTGTGATGTAGAAATTTGTGGAGTCAGCGTTCTGCAGAGCGTAGTTTTCGTGGTTCCCCAGAGACCAGCTGATGAAAAAAAAGACATTCTTTTAATAAAAAGATTATGTGTACGTTAACAAAATAATGTTATGCTGGCTGCACTGCGTATATCTTTAGTAAAGCAAAACTAACAGATAGCTCATTATAGTTTAAATCACGAGAGAGAGAGGCAGAGAGAGAGAGAAGGAGAGAGAGAGAGAGAGTCCTTTACATAAAGTCCTTGGAGCATTATCTTAACCCATCAAAACAGGGAAAGCATACAGTATCTGTGCCATTTTAAATTGCCATTTTTTAAGTGGTGCAAACCACTTCCTTAAGTGACTATGTGTGTGGGCTGGCTGACTGCCTGCCTGGCTGGCTGTTTGTCTGGGTATGTGTGAGCACGGAAACAGCATGGTTGTTTTTCACCACCTGTGCGCAACCTAACACACACACACAAACACACACGCACATATTAACTGTATATATGGTGATTGCAGGTGTGCCAGTACAGTACAGTACAGTACAGTACAGTACAGTACAGTACAGTACAGTACAGTACAGTACAGTACAGTACAGTACAGTACAGTACAGTACAGTACAGTACAGTACAGTACAGTACAGTACAGTACAGTACAGTACACACACACACTGGTATTTCCAACTGTAATGTATTTCCAACTCAGTTCAGGCTGCATGAACAGCGCTGGGTTTCTGCCCCCTCTATATCGTAACTCTTCTATTAGATGGCTCTGGCACACGCACACCCGTGCGCGCACACACATACACACCATGCTAAGGGAAATGCACACTTACCCCTCACACACTTCTTTGATGATGGACGACAGAGGCTTTTTCTGCAGAGAAAGGCAGAGAAATGTGCATCATTTACTGAGGTTGTCTGTATTATTATTATTATTATATATTTCTTCCTTTATTACAAATGATTTACATTCAGAGATAAAACGTCTAACTGACGTTTAGACTTAGACGTTTAGACTTCTAACTGACATTTAGAGACGTCTACAAAAGTCTTCGCAAAAATACTTTGTACGAGCCCTTTTATGACGTCTTGTTTTCCAGAGTTTGGCCAATACTACACACATCATCCGCCGTTCTGGCCAAAAGCCATCTAAATTAGACATTAAGGTTTGGGCTATACTGGCAGAAATGACAGACTTCCAACCAGTTCATAGTGTTGACCAAACTGTTCTTCAAGTGTCCTTATTGAGCAAGACACTGAACTGAACCCCTAATTCCTTTGGCGAGCAGCTCGGTTCCCTGCATGGTTTCCTCTGACCTCGGTCACATAAAAAAGACAGCTGTCTTCTCGGTGTCTCTGGGGGAGAGGGGGGGGAGGGGGGGTCAGAGCAGCTTGAAATTAATTTCCAAAGGGAGTCGCGTGGTTTTGACGAGGCAAGCTTGCTCCCTGGCCCCGCTTGCTCCATGGGGGGGGGGAGGGCAGAAGACAGCCATGGAGAAAAGCTTGTCTCTTCAAAACCCCCTCTACCCCAGAGACAGCGAGAGAGGACCCTGTCTTTCATATGCGAGCGAGGCCTCTGCTGTCGGTGT
>NC_139697.1:16192493-16199993 GCF_964188405.1 Protomyctophum parallelum | reverse complement strand
AGATTCTAAAAATGTCTTCTACATCCTGACAGTTTTCCATTCTGACCTGAGATCAGATTCTAAAAATGTCTTCTACATCCTGACAGTTTTCCATTCTGACCTGAGATCAGATTCTAAATATGTCTTCTACATCCTGACAGTTTTCATTCTGACCTGAGATCAGATTCTATATGTCTTCTACATCCTGACAGTTTACCATTCTGACCTGAGATCAGATTCTATATGTCTTCTACATCCTGACAGTTTACCATTCTGACCTGAGATCAGATTCTAAAAATGTCTTCTACATCCTGACAGTTTTCTATAGCTAAAGCATAACACAATGCTATAACACCAAAAGGGGTTCCCGCCCAGAATGGGTTAAGGTAAAAGGGGGGGTGATGAATCTTACATTGAGACATGGCCCATTGGGTTTATGGGAATGTGTTTAAGTCTTCTGTCTCGCACGCACGCACACACACACGCACGCATGTACATACGCACGCACGCACGCACGGTGAAAGTAGAAGGTAAAAGCTGACTGCACGATGATGATGATGAAGAGAGAGAGAGACAGAGACAGAGACAGAGACAGACACAGACACAGAGAGAGAGAGAGAGCAGACATCACAGCACCAGTATAGCGACGGCTGCTGGTTGCACACACACACACACACACACACACACACACACACACACACACACACACACACACACACACACACACACACACACACACACACACACACACACACACACACACACACACAGACACTGCGTGCGCACGTATACAGAAACAAGGCGTGCTTGCAGGCTGAAAGAAACCGTGCACATCTTTCTTAGCGCGCACGCTGCAGGAATAAATGGTTGCACGTCTGAAAGAGAAGCGTTATTGCGTGCTGATAAGAGAGGCGAGCGCACGTCTCAGCGTTGCCACGGTGACTGGTGACTTGTCAGGGTCAATGACACAGTGCTTTAAAGGACCACTTCACCACTTTTCAACCTTTCTTCATTATTAAGATAATAGGTCCTCACTAATAATCATGAAAAAAATGGCACAATTATTTTCTACTCGGTCTGTGTCTCATAGGAGGGCTGTGGGCAGTTCAGAAACCGTCTTCCAGTGACATCATCGATGGGGAATACGATAGAATTGAAACTGCAGGCTTTCTAGTCCTGAAAAGTTGCAATGCGAAAATGGAAGCCATCGTTCTCACGATAATGAAAATCTAAACATTTTTGTAAAACAAAAAAATTTAAAATTTGTAAAATAAATTGTAAAAAACATGAGACACAGACTGAGTAGGAAAAAATCGTGCCATTTTATCATGATTATTAGTGAGGACCTATTATATGAAGATAGGTAGAAAAGTGGTGAAGTGGTCCTTTAACCCATTTAGACCCGAGTTAAAAACACTCACATTGAAAGAATATATATTCAAAGATCTGTGCCACATTTTCAAAAAAAAAATCAAAAAATAGCAGACCTACAAGCTCGTAGCGCGCCACTCGGTGGCGCGCTATGAGCTTGTAGATCTGCTATTTTTCAATAGCTAAAGTATAACATAATGCTTAGTGGGTTACCACACTAGCTCTGTGACAGTCGGCTACACTGACTGCAGCTTGCAGGCATTTCGTCGACTAAAACTGAGACGAAAAATGTTCGTCGACTAACCTTTTTTTCCACTGACGAAAAGTAAATTGGAAACTAAATGAAAACTAAGCTACAGTATGGTGACTGAATCTATAAGACTAAATATACTGACAATTTCAATTTTAAAACTATATACTAAAATGCTAGGAAGGGACTAGTGGATGAGAGATCAACATTTTAAGTCATTTTAGACTTTAGGTTGCATGCTGAAAATAGCAGATTTACAAGCTTGTAGATCGGCTAATCTTCTATTGACGGCTAGTTGGACACCTAGCCGTCTCATTATTTTGGGGCGACTCCTCTGTGCACCACCAGAGGGCAGCAGGGGGCTCAAGTACCACCCCTGGTACTACAGTTACAGTATACCAGTGGTTAATGGGAAGTTACCACACTAGCTCTGTGACAGTCAGTTACACCAGGCCGGGTTCTCAACGTTTTTGGCCGGGGACCCCCGGAAATGCTTTGGCAATGTCTCGGGTATATAGAGTGGCTGGATGGTAACCACAAGGTTGCCAGTTCGAACCCGGGCTCTCCCCAAAGTTGGCG
This sequence comes from Protomyctophum parallelum, assembly GCF_964188405.1. Lineage (NCBI taxonomy): Eukaryota > Metazoa > Chordata > Actinopteri > Myctophiformes > Myctophidae > Protomyctophum > Protomyctophum parallelum. The sequence continues at coordinate 16,197,814 of NC_139697.1, read as the reverse complement.
TCGAAGTGTCCTTGACTTGACTCCACTTAACCCCTAATTGCTCCTGATGTGCTGGTTGGTGCCTTGCATGGTTTCCGCCGCCATCGGTGTGTGAATGCGTGTGTGAATGGGTGAATGTAATGCACAATCTCTGTAAAGCGCCTTGGACAAAGGAGCTATATAAATGCACCATTTACCATTTACAGTTTTTTGACATAATGATGTTCCACACCAGACAAGAGACGATATGGACACAGACTGCCTTATAACAGGAGTCCGTCTGACTGTGTATTGATCAAAGTCTTTTCATGCAGAGTGCCAGACAGACAGACATCCGCTCCGTGCAGACAGAGTGCTATAGAGACATTTGACCTTCTACAAAAAAATATGAATCTTTTCTAACAGCCAAGCCTTTTGTCTGCTGCTTTAAAAAAGGACCTCAAATTAGTTGTCAGTTTCGTATACCGGTATATCCAGGCTGTTCCACTGTGTAGCACATATGCAATTAAAAGACACACACGCACGCACAGCCTCACAGGCATGATTTTCCCATCAGGACACGCCCCCTCATCTAGACTGAGTGGCAAAACATTGAGCAGCATTATGGAGTGTTGGAGTTTGGAAGCGCTCGTTGGAAATCACTCAACCGTCCTGCTTCTAAATGTCACATAATGCAGTAGGCAGCAAAATGTTGTGTTATTGAAAACAAGCACTTCCAAACTCTGACACTTATAGAAAAATAATCAAATGCAGGACATTTGACAGAAAGTAGCTCATAACGTTTCTATGGTGGATTTTCATGAAACAAAAACCTTGCAGATAGAAAGAGGATAATTCAAGCTTTTCGTACAGCTGCTGTTGGTGAGTTTAACATTGTTTTAATGCAATCAGACAGGACTTTTCTGTTTGGATGAATGGGCTGTCAAGGCCAGAAAGTAGTTTTTTGCCACTCAGTGGGCGTTCCCGCATAACTTCCAGGTACGATGATGTCACGTATGTCATACCCACTATAGCGGGAGGAAACCATGCATGGCACCAACCTGCACATCGGGTTCAGAGTCTTTCTACTTTGACACTATTACTAACTCTGGGGGAGCCCACAGGGATCAAACCGGGAACCTCCCAGTTCCCAAGCGGACACTCTACCCCTGAGCCACTGCTACTATACCTGGCCTGGCTGTCATGGTTTGGGTTTGTGGTACCCGTCTGGTGACTATTTTGGACATTTGTGACCTCATTTGAAGGAGGGACTGCCATTGGAATTTATTTTGTTGATTTTTTTGTTTTTTGTCATGTGAAAGCAGGGAATCATAGCTTCAAATTGACATATTGGTTGTTCAGTTTGACCCACCAGTTTTGGAGATATGGCTTATAGAGTAATGTCTTATAGAATAATGTCTTATAGAGTAATGTCTTGCAGAAAAACAGCGAGTTGAGAAAACAGGCTTGAAAGGTTCACTTCTGTGGTCTCTAACATTACACCTAGCTACATGTTTAAACATTTATTTCATATTTACATGTCGATTTCAGCTCTGACACTTATTTCAGACATGCTCTAGTATGTGAAGAGTCTGCCTGTGCTATTAACTAAAATAAATAAAAAATCTTGGAAGTTGGAATTTGCACGATGGCAGTCTCTCAGTCAAATCTGGTCACATTTTGTTTTGGCCTTGATGTTGTGTTCCCCACCTCCTTATCACCTGCCACGCCCTCTTGTTAACACTTTGACTACTATTCACGAGTTGCCCGAGTTAATTCATTGTAGAATCTTTCCCTGCGATCCGCGAGTTGCCCGAGTTACAGTATGTTTTCATTGTTTTTTTTTGTATATAATTTTGCAACACAGTTTTTATCTAACGTAATCCTGGGCGCTACACACTTCCTCTGCCAACCTGAGGGGGCAGCGGACATTTCATTGTTTTAACCCATTTTGGGCGGGAACCCCTTTTGGTGTTAGCATTATGTTATGCTTTAGCTATTGAAAAATAGCAGATCTACAAGCTCATAGCGCGCCACCGAGTGGCGCGCTACGAGCTTGTAGGTCTGCCATTTTTGGAAAAATCGAAGAACGACTGACATAGAAACATAGCTTTTTCAGAAAACTGTCAGGATGTAGAAGACATTTTTAGAATCTGATCTCAGGTCAGAATGGGTTAACTACGTTTTCAATCAGTGTGTGTGTGTGTGTGTGTGTGTGTGTGTGTGTGTGTGTGTGTGTGTGTGTGTGTGTGTGTGTGTGTGTGTGTGTGCGTGCGTGTGCGTGTGTGTGTGTACCTGGTCCAGGTCCATGAGCTTGGGGAAGGCCCCGGGCCACTCGATGGCCACCTTGACGATGTCCGCCACCAGCGGCGGCATGATGGCGGCCGGGCGGGGGGGGGGGGGTCTGACGACGACGACGGAAGTGAAGCTTCACGCCACTCTCACCGGAGTCGGTGGAGAGACCATTAACACCTGCAGAGAGAGAGAGAGAGAGAGAGAGATAGAGAGAGAGAGAGAGAGAGAGAGAGAGAATTTAGTTTACTTGGAATACAACAGTCCTATAAGACTTGTTTCTCTCGGTGCTCTCCTCTCACGTGCAACGATGAATACGTTAAAAACATACATACTAAATAACCGTGACACACACACATTATACAGTACATGCATGAAGAACACTGCACTGTTCAATAGGAATACCCCATTGTTGTTGCTGCCGGGGCAGAAAGCCCTTGTCCCATACATTAATAATAATAAAACTTTATTTTGTATAATTTGAAATTTATAATTATTATATTAAAGTAAATAAAAACTTGCAAATAAAGAAGTGTGGGATGTGAGGATATCAGTTATATCAGTAATGTGTGCAGTGTATGGATGTGTGGAGAGTGGTGGGTGCGTGTTGTATTAACTGGTGTTAGCATTACGTTATGCTTTAGCTAGCCTCGGTACCAGGCTTTCATTTTTGTTGGTGCAAAAATTGAAAGCCTGGAGGAACGCATTGGCCGCTCTGGTCGAAAAGTGGGAGTCAACCCTTCCGGGTGGGTGTCACTCCAAATGATGTGACGTAGCGCTGCACTAAGGGGGAGAGGAGGGGCCGGGGGTGACGGACAGATCGATGAGATCCAATCAGGGCGTGCGCAAATCTCAGCCGCGACCCGCCCCTCTAGACCAGAAACCTAACACGTTAGCTCAGGCTATGCTTTAGCTATTGAAAAATAGCAGATCTACAAGCTCATAGGTCTGCTATTTTTGAAAAATCGAAGAACCACTGACATAGAAACATGGCTTTTTCAGAAAACTGTCAGGATGTAGAATAATTTTTTTAGAATCTGATCTCAGGTCAAAATGGGTTAAAGTAAATACAGACTTGCAAATAATGAAGTGTGGGGTATCAGTTATCAGTAATGTCTGCAGTGTATGGATGTGTGGAGAGTGCTGTGTGTGTAGGTGTTGTATTAACTGGTGCAAAACATAACTTTAAACAAAAGGTTGGTTATAGGACCTTGAGGGCAGGGGGCAACCCTTAGCAGGTCCTGCTGGCAGGGAGGACAGCCCTTAGGACAGGACAACAGACAGACAGGACAACCCTTAGCAGGTCCTGCTTGCAGGGAGGACAGACAGAGACTGAGCTGCAGCCAGGAGAGATCCCTATATATATATACTGCCCTAAGCTCCGCCCACCTCAGGTGAGCATAATTGGGCTGACTGATTGGCCTGTGTGCTCCACTCTGCCATCACAGAGGCATGCCACACTATTATGTGGCATGAGGCCTGGACCACTTGGCCTGCAGCGGGCGCCCATGACCCGTCTCAAGCTCGAGCTTGTAGATCTGCTATTTTTGAATGGCTAAAGCATGACATGATGCTAACACCAAAAGGGGTTCCCGCCCGTAAAGTCAGTTCCGTAAAGTCAGTTTGGGGATTTGTATCCTGTAAAGTCACAGTACTGGACATAATGGGGTTCCACACCAGACAAGAGACGATATGCACTTAAAAATATGAGTCCGCCTGACTGTGGAATGTACACTCCCGTAATCGAAGTCTTTTCACGCAGATTGCCAGTGTGCTATAGACATTTGACCTTCTGTGTTTGACCTCCAGTGTGCTATAGACATTTGACCTTCTGCAAAATAAAAAGGTATATCTTTTCTAACAGCCAAGCTTTTGTCTAGTGCTTGAATGAGGTGTCAGTTTGGCACGGGCGGTATCCAGGCGGCTGTGCCACTGTGTAGAAACTATGAAGTACACCATGCATTAAACAACATTATGTATGAATTTAGAGAGAGAGACACACAGAGAGAGAGAGAGATAGGGAATGGGAGGGGGGAGAGAGAGAGAGAGAGAGAGAGAGAGAGAGAGAGAGAGAGAGAGAGAGAGAGAGAGAGAGAGAGAGAGAGAGAGAGAGAGAGAGATAGGGACTGGGAGGGGGGGAGAGAGAGAGAGAGATAGAGAGAGACAGAAAATGGGCCATGTTAGTCAACTCAGCATTAGTCTCACCTTAGCTGGTTTTTGTTGAAGCATTAACTTGTTCTAATTAAACAAGAACATGCATGAGATTATGTGAAGTGTGCTGTGTGGAGGTGTTTGGCGTGTCCGCGTGCGACGTGCGTGCGTGCGTGCGTGCGTGCGCAGCATCCTCTCACTCCACTGCGGTTTACATGGTCTCTGGCGGGTGGAAACCTCATATGTCCAAAACTGTTAATTACCTTTCGGGATTCACGTTAAAAACAGCAGCTTGTAGATCTGCTAGTGTTTTGTTTGATGCTCTTCGTGACGCTGTATGTAGATCTGCTATGTTTGACGCTGTATGTAGATCTGCTATGTTTGACGCTGTATGTAGATCTGCTATGTTTGACGCTGTATGTAGATCTGCTATGTTTGACGCTGTATGTAGATCTGCTATGTTTGACGCTGTATGTAGATCTGCTATGTTTGACGCTGTATGTAGATCTGCTATGTTTGACGCTGTAGTGTGGACAACACAACATTTACAAACAGCACAAATGTTAGAATATGGAGATGAGAGGTTTCTCTTCGTGACGTCAGCGATATAGAATACACAGCTCGTTCTTCAAGGCCATGCTGCAAACATTAACATTGTCTTTCACTGCATCACACACACAGACACACACACACACAGTCAGTCACACACACACACACACACACACACACACACACACACACACACATTCACACACACACACACAGTCACACACAGTCACACACAGTCACACACACACACACCAGGTTCCAGTAAGAAAGACTCTTCCTCAGCAGGTCACGCAGCACAGCTTCCTCTAAAGCCACCCCCTTTCCTCCTAGCTTTATAGGTGTGCAAGGGAGAGTGTGTGTGTGTGGATGTG
>NC_139697.1:16174993-16187493 GCF_964188405.1 Protomyctophum parallelum | reverse complement strand
TGACCATGCAGCGCTCCGCTGGTCAGACCATGTGGACATGACCACATCGCCAACTATACAGACCAGCGTTGACGCTTGAATAAAATATGGACCTCTCTTTATCTCCAGCGCACCGTCGTAGGAGCATTCCTCTGTAGTGTGTGTGTGTGTGTGTGTGTGTGTGGGGGGGGGGGGGGCACAGAAAACATCTCTACCACCACCACCACCACCACCCCGCACCACCCATAACAAGGACAATGCAGTCTCCCTAAAAGTGGCGAGTTGATACGTAGCCAGGGGTCGAGATTAGGGAACAAAGCCATCAATAAAGAGGTGACAGGGAGGGAGGGGGGGGGGAGGGAGGTGACAGGGGGGAGGGGGGGGGAGGGAGGGAGGGCCCCCTCCCTGGCTGTGATTTGTTGGATGGCAAAAAAAAAAAGAAAAACAAAGAAATAAGGGTTAGGGTTTCACTTAAATAATTAATGCTGGGTAATGTGAGAGGAGGTGTGAGACAGGTAGGCAGTCATGTGTGAGACAGGAAGACAGACAGACAGGCATGCAGGCAGGCAGGCAGGCAGGCAGGCAGGCAGGCAGGCAGACAGACAGACAGACAGACAGACAGACAGGCAGGCAGGCAGGCAGGCAGGCAGGCAGGCAGGCAGGCAGGCAGGCAGGCAGGCAGGCAGGCAGGCAGGCAGGCAGGCAGGCAGGCAGGCAGGCAGGCAGGCAGGCAGGCAGGCAGACAGACAGACATTTTAATCAAGAACTGTTTATTGATGAAGTGAAAAATGTTAACTGGTCAACTGTTTGTCTTGAGGAGGACCCAGAAGTCGCTTTGGGGATATTCATGAAATCATTTTTGCAGATTGTAGACATTGTCAGAAAAACAACTGTCAGGGCCAATGGCGCCCCCTGGATTGACATTGATCTCAAATCAATCATGAGGCAACGTGACGAAGCTAAAAAGTTGGTTGACTCATCTGGTTTGCTGTCTCACAGAATGGAATACCGTAAATTAAGAAATCATGTCACTAAAATAAATAGAAGCAAAAAGAAAGAATATTATAAGAATAAAATGAATGACTCCAAAAATAATGGAAAACAATTGTGGGAAATATTGAATCAAATAATGGGAAGATCTGCACACCACCAGACTAATTAATTTATTGAAATTAATGGAGAGTTTCTGACTAAACCAGCTGAAATTGCCGCATACTTTAACAACTACTTTACAAGCAAGGTTGAAACTCTTAGAGAAAATATGTCACCATCTGATGGCTCCTCCTCATGCAAATTAATTGAAAATAACATAATGAATGGTAAAAACTGTAAGTTTGATTTTGTGCAAGTAAGTAGCTTTGACATTGAAAACTTGCTGTCATCACTGCCATGTGACAAACCTGCTGGTACTGACATGTTAGACAGTAAACTGTTAAGAATTGCATCATCCTATATATCAAATCCGATTAGTCACATTTTTAATAGGTGCTTAACTTATGGAGTTTGTCCTAAGGCTTGGAAGGAGGCAAAGATCATTCCTTTGCCCAAGGATAAAAAGAAACGATTCACAGGGCCAAACAGTCGGCCAATAAGCATACTCCCTGTTCTGAGTAAATTAATGGAAAATGTAGTTTTTAAGCAAATCCAAGAATATTTTATTTATAACAAATTGATCACTAGTTCCCAGCACGCTTATAGGCATGGTCATTCCACGTCAACTGCTTTAGCTCAGTTGACTGATGACTGGCTGACTCAAATGGACATCAAGAAGATGGTTGGCACTGTCTTGCTTGATTTTAGTGCTGCATTTGATGTCATAGACCATGGCATAATGATATCTAAACATATGGATTTAGCAATATGGCACTTGATTGGATGGTGAGCTACTTATCGGAGAGATCACAGAGAGTGTTTTTTAATGGTAGCCTATCCGAATGCAAGTATAATTATTGTGGGGTTCCTCAAGGAAGCTGTTTGGGTCCTTTACTTTTCATTATTTTTACAAATGATCTCCCTTGTGTGGCTATGAACACCCATATGGTAATGTATTCTGATGACACAACTCTGTATAGTACTGCCCCTTCATTAAATGAGTTAGTGAGTCATTTAAATCTGGATCTTGGGAGGGTATCTAACTGGGTGAAAAATAACAAACTAGCACTGAATGTTGCCAAAACAAAAAGTATTGTTTTTGGCACCAGGCATATGCTTATTGGTGAACCTCAGCTGCACCTATCAATGTCCGGTATACCAATAGAACAGGTTAAGAAAACTAAACTGCTTGGAGTTCTACTGGACAGTGAATCGTCATGGTCGGATCATATTGATGGCATTGTAACTAAGATGGGTAGAGGTATAGCCATGGTCAGGAAGTGCTCCACATACTTGACATCCTCAGTCATGGGTCAAGTGATACAGTCATTGGTGTTTTGTCACCTTTATTATTGTACTGTTGTATGGTCAGCGGCGACTCAAGCAGACCTGAACAAACTACAACTTGTTCAGAACCGAGCTGCTAGACTGGCACTTCTTTGTTCTACTCGCACAAATATTGAATATATGCATAAACGCCTGTCCTGGTTATCTGTCAAAAACAAACTCCATTGCAGTGTCCTCATGTTTGTTAGAAACACAATTTCTAATCAACCACCAGATTACTTTTTCAAACAGTTATTAAAATCGAGTGACAGACATAATCATAACACCAGAATTGCAAGCCTCGGTCATTTATCACTCCCTGCTCCAAAAACGAACCTCCTTAAACAAACAGTTATGTATCGATCAATATCATTTTGGAACATGTTACCACCTCACATTAATATAACAACATAAATTATCTTTCAAATATGCTTTAAAGGAACACTTGCTACAGCTGACCACATTACCATAATGTTATTCTCATTATGTTGCAATTAATTTGATAGAATAAATTGTTTATGTATTTTCATGAATTTACCTTTGTTGAATGTATTTGTAATTACCGTATGTATTTTTTGTATGTATTTTATATGGACCCCAGGAAGACTAGCTGTCGCCACGGCGTCAGCTAATGGGGATCCAAACAATAAACAGACAGACAGACAGACAGACAGACAGACAAGACAGACAGACAGACAGAGGGGAAAGATAATATCGTCACCTCTGCCGGGTGGAAACCTCATGTCGAAAACTGTTACTTTACAGGATTCCAAAAGATTTAATCAAAAGTAGCAAATCTACAAGCTCAGAGCGAGCTTGTTTTTCGAGCTTAACATCTGCTACCTTTGATACTGTGCATGTGAGGCTGTAGTACGATCAAGTGTAGGAAGTTAATTTACGAAAGAAACAGAAAGAAACTTAAAATATGGAGATAAGAGATTTCTGTGCCCGACAGAAATCTCTTATAGAGAGAGAGAGAGAGATCTTAACAGATCACTTCCTGCCTGGGCCTTGCATCCCGCTGGTACCTTAATGCCTGCTTCACAGTGTACTGGGTTGTGTGTGCCTGACTGACTGTGTCACGCATCAACAACAAAAAAGACGATCTACAAGCCCACGAGCCGCCTTACTGTGAGTGTAATCGTCAAGCGTGGGCTTGACGATCTTCTATCTATGTGAATATGACAGCGGGCGAGCGGTCACGCAACTCAGCATAAATCAGCTCTTTAATGTTTAGCGAGGTTGGAAACATGAGGCAGCACTTCTATAGGACGTGTGTGTGTGTGTGTGTGTGTGTGTGTGTGCCAGCGGAAATCAAGCTTACTGAATTTCAAAAGCCGCATTATGAAAGCAACAAAAGGTTACAGAGCCCCACAAACTAAATATCCCCAGGAAGGACACGCAGGAGGGAGGGAGGGGTCACCCCCACCCCCACCCCCCCAATTTGTTCTCTACAGCGCACAAAAAAAGGACATCAGACGACCTGTGAAACTGAACTGCCATGATGCTGTGTGTCAAATTTAACTCTATACCGTCGCATAACCCATTTTGACCTGAGATCAGATTCTAAAAATGTCTTTTTTTTCTGACAGTGTGCTGGACGACCTTTTCTTTGTTTTTCAAAGATACCCTTTTTAATGTATGCTCTATTGCCCTACGCACCAAGATACCCTTTTTGAGTGGTGCAACCACTCCTACATCCAGCTTGCAATGTCCGTGTACCTGTGTACCTGTGTACCTGTGTACCTATGTACCTGTAACTATGAGCACGAGTATGTGACTTATTTATACCAGTAGGGGGCGCCAGAAACAGAGAGAGGGTAGAAGCTGTGTCTCTAATGAGAGAGAGAGAGAGAGAGAGAGAGAGAGGGGGGGGGGGGGTGAATTGCACCACTCAGTTCACACGTGTGTGATTTTTAATGTATGCTCCGTTGCCCTACGCACCAAGATACCCTTTTTAATGTATGCTCCATTGCCCTACGCACCAAGATACCCTTTTTAATGTATGCTCCATTGCCCTACGCACCAAGATACCCTTTTTAATGTATGCTACATTGCCCTACGCACCAAGATACCCTTTTTAATGTATGCTCCATTGCCCTACGCACCAAGATACCCTTTTTAATGTATGCTCCATTGCCCTACGCACCAAGATACCCTTTTTAATGTATGCTACATTGCCCTACGCACCAAGATACCCTTTTTAATGTATGCTCCATTGCCCTACGCACCAAGATACCCTTTTTAATGTATGCTCCATTGCCCTACGCACCAAGATACCCTTTTTAATGTATGCTACATTGCCCTACGCACCAAGATACCCTTTTTAATGTATGCTCCATTGCCCTACGCACCAAGATACCCTTTTTAATGTATGCTCCATTGCCCTACGCACCAAGATACCCTTTTTAATGTATGCTACATTGTCCTACACACCAAGATACCCTTTTTAATGTATGCTACATTGCCCTACGCACCAAGATACCCTTTTTAATGTATGCTACATTGCCCTACGCACCAAGATACCCTTTTTAATGTATGCTCCATTGCCCTACGCACCAACCAAGATACCCTTTTTAATGTATGCTCCATTGCCCTACGCACCAAGATACCCTTTTTAATGTATGCTCCATTGCCCTACGCACCAATATACCCTTTTTAATGTATGCTCCATTGCCCTACGCACCAAGATACCCTTTTTAATGTATGCTCCATTGCCCTACGCACCAAGGTACCCTTTTTAATGTATGCTCCATTGCCCTACGCACCAAGATACCCTTTTTAATGTATGCTCCATTGCCCTACGCACCAAGATACCCTTTTTAATGTATGCTCCATTGCCCTACGCACCAAGGTACCCTTTTTAATGTATGCTCTATTGCCCTACGCACCTGTCACTATAGCCTTCTGAGGTGTCTCTATTGCCCTACGCACCTGTCACTAGCCTTCTGAGGTGACCTGTCACTATAGCCTTCTGAGGTGACCTGTCACTAGCCTTCTGAGGTGACCTGTCACTATAGCCTTCTGAGGTGACCGGTCACTATAGCCTTCTGAGGTGACCTGTCACTAGCCTTCTGAGGTGACCTGTCACTATAGCCTTCTGAGGTGACCTGTCACTATAGCCTTCTGAGGTGACCTGTCACTATAGCCTTCTGAGGTGACCTGTCACTATAGCCTTCTGAGGTGACCTGTCACTATAGCCTTCTGAGGTGACCTGTCACTATAGCCTTCTGAGGTGACCTGTCACTATAGCCTTCTGAGGTGACCTGTCACTATAGCCTTCTGAGGTGACCTGTCACTATAGCCTTCTGAGGTGACCTGTCACTATAGCCTTCTGAGGTGACCTGTCACTATAGCCTTCTGAGGTGACCTGTCACTATAGCCTTCTGAGGTGACCGGTCACTATAGCCTTCTGAGGTGACCTGTCACTATAGCCTCTGAGGTGACCGGTCACTATAGCCTTCTGAGGTGACCTGTCACTATAGCCTTCTGAGGTGACCTGTCACTATAGCCTTCTGAGGTGACCTGTCACTATAGCCTTCTGAGGTGACCGGTCACTATAGCCTTCTGAGGTGACCTGTCACTATAGCCTTCTGAGGTGACCTGTCACTATAGCCTTCTGAGGTGACCTGTCACTATAGCCTTCTGAGGTGACCTGTCACTATAGCCTCTGAGGTGACCTGTCACTATAGCCTTCTGAGGTGTGCATCGGCATTTTGATTAAAAACGCTCTCAAGAGTTAAATCATTACCGGCGTTAATTTCCACTTAATTTAAAAGAAGTCTACACATTTAGAGAATGTGGAAGAATTGTTATTTTGCCTGTTGTCCCTCCTATGGACGGTACAGTACGAGTACAGTACGAGTCAGACAATAAAAAACGGCATATATGGATCTGTGAACAAAATATCGTATGATTTGTGTCTGAGAGGCAAAATGTCATCAAATGGTGGACAAAAAAATGGACCTTGATATGAAAAAGGTTGAAAACAAACTGCCTTATGATGACACAGGTCTCAGGATTTTAACTCTGATAGTGTTAAAAAAGTGTACCCTTACAACAGGTCTAAGGATTTTAACTCTGATAGTGTTAAAAAAGTGTACCCTTACAACAGGTATCAGGATTTTAACTCTGATAGTGTTAAACAAGTGTACCCTTACAACAGGTCTCAGGATTTTAACTCTGATAGTGTTAAAAAAGTGTACACTTAAAACAGGTCTCAGGATTTTAACTCTGATATTGTTAAAAAGGTGTACCCTTACAACAGGTCTCAGGATTTTAACTCTGATAGTGTTAAAAAAGTGTACCCTTACAACAGGTCTAAGGATTTTAACTCTGATAGTGTTAAAAAAGTGTACCCTTACAACAGGTCTCAGGATTTTAACTCTGATAGTGTTAAAAAAGTGTACCCTTACAACAGGTCTCAGGATTTTAACTCTGATAGTGTTAAAAAAAGTGTACCCTTACAACAGGTCTAAGGATTTTAACTCTGATAGTGTTAAAAAAGTGTACCCTTACAACAGGTCTCAGGATTTTAACTCTGATAGTGTTAAAAAAGTGTACCCTTACAACAGGTCTAAGGATTTTAACTCTGATAGTGTTAAAAAAGTGTACCCTTACAACAGGTCTCAGGATTTTAACTCTGATAGTGTTAAAAAAGTGTACCCTTACAACAGGTCTAAGGATTGTAACTCTGATAGTGTTAAAAAAGTGTACCCTTACAACAGGTCTCAGGATTTTAACTCTGATAGTGTTAAAAAAGTGTACACTTAAAACAGGTCTCAGGATTTTAACTCTGATAGTGTTAAAAAGGTGTACCCTTACAACAGGTCTCAGGATTTTAACTCTGATAGTGTTAAAAAAGTGTACACTTAAAACAGGTCTCAGGATTTTAACTCTGATAGTGTTAAAAAGGTGTACCCTTACAACAGGTCTCAGGATTTTAACTCTGATAGTGTTAAAAGTTGTACCCTTACAACAGGTCTCAGGATTTTAACTCTGACAGTGTTAAAAAAGGGTCTCAGGATCTCGAGGGGGTCATTTTCTGACAGGCCTCTCTCTTAAAGACAGTGAAACGTAATCCTCTTCCTCACTGTATGAACATAGCCTCCAGGGTGTGTGATGCATGAGTGCGTGTGTGCGTGCGTGCGTGCGTGTGTGCGTGTGTGCGTGTGTGCGTGCGTGCGTGTGTGCGTGCGTGCGTGCGTGCGTGCGTGCGTGCGTGTGTGCGTGCGTGTGTGCGTGCGTGTGTGCGTGCGTGCGTGCGTGCGAGGACCAAATGTGCCCACATAAGCATAATAGAATTGGGATAAATAACTTGACATTGACTCAGGACCCCACAGGAAGAGAAGTGTCACTTTCTCTGAACCCCATTCAGGTTGTGGTTATAGTCAGGGTTTGGATCAGGCATTTGGAGGTCTGGTTTAGATTCAGGTTGTGGTTATAGTCAGGGTTTGGATCAGGCATTTGGAGGTCAGGTTTAGATTCAGGTTGTGGTTATAGTCAGGGTTTGGATCAGGCATTTGGAGGTCTGGTTTAGATTCAGGTTGTGGTTATAGTCAGGGTTTGGATCAGGCATTTGGAGGTCTGGTTTAGATTCAGGTTGTGTTTATAGTCAGGGTTTGGATCAGGCATTTGGAGGTCTGGTTTAGATTCAGGTTGTGGTTATAGTCAGGGTTTGGATCAGGCATTTGGAGGTCTGGTTTAGATTCAGGTTGTGGTTATAGTCAGGGTTTGGATCAGGCATTTGGAGGTCTGGTTTAGATTCAGGTTGTGGTTATAGTCAGGGTTTGGATCAGGCATTTGGAGGTCAGGTTTAGATTCAGGTTGTGGTTATAGTCAGGGTTTGGATCAGGCATTTGGAGGTCTGGTTTAGATTCAGGTTGTGGTTATAGTCAGGGTTTGGATCAGGCATTTGGAGGTCAGGTTTAGATTCAGGTTGTGGTTATAGTCAGGGTTTGGATCAGGCATTTGGAGGTCAGGTTTAGATTCAGGTTGTGGTTATAGTCAGGGTTTGGATCAGGCATTTGGAGGTCAGGTTTAGATTCAGGTTGTGGTTATAGTCAGGGTTTGGATCAGGCATTTGGAGGTCTGATTTAGATTCAGGTTGTGGTTATAGTCAGGGTTTGGATCAGGCATTTGGAGGTCAGGTTTAGATTCAGGTTGTGGTTATAGTCAGGGTTTGGATCAGGCATTTGGAGGTCAGGTTTAGATTCAGGTTGTGGTTATAGTCAGGGTTTGGATCAGGCATTTGGAGGTCTGGTTTAGATCCAGGCTGTGGTTATAGTCAGGGTTTGGATCAGGCATTTGGAGGTCAGGTTTAGATTCAGGTTGTGGTTATAGTCAGGGTTTGGATCAGGCATTTGGAGGTCAGGTATAGATTCAGGTTGTGGTTATAGTCAGGGTTTGGATCAGGCATTTGGAGGTCAGGTTTAGATTCAGGTTGTGTTTATAGTCAGGGTTTGGATCAGGCATTTGGAGGTCAGGTTTAGATTCAGGTTGTGTTTATAGTCAGGGTTTGGATCAGGCATTTGGAGGTCAGGTTTAGATTCAGGTTGTGTTTATAGTCAGTGTTTGGATCAGGCATTTGGAGGTCAGGTTTAGATTCAGGTTGTGGTTATAGTCAGGGTTTGGATCAGGCATTTGGAGGTCTGGTTTAGATTCAGGTTGTGTTTATAGTCAGGGTTTGGATCAGGCATTTGGAGGTCTGGTTTAGATTCAGGTTGTGGTTATAGTCAGGGTTTGGATCAGGCATTTGGAGGTCTGGTTTACAGTGTGGCGCAGTGCTGTTTTTGGCAGCAATTTTTGATTTTAGTTTTAGTCATAGTCTTTTGAATATAGTTTTCCTTTAGTTTTAGTCACATTTTAGTCACCGGGAATGTCTTAGTGTTAAGTCTAGTTTTGGAAATTATCTTTGATTCCCGGAAAAAGGAGATTATGCCCCCATCCCTGGTTATCGATGAGCAGCCTGTCGAAAGGGTCGACAGTTTTAAATTCCTTGGCACCACTATATGCTGCTCCCTGAAATGGGAAGTTAACACTAGTAACATCTTGAGTAAAGACCACCAGAGGCTTCACTTCCTACGCCTCTTAAAGAAGTTCGGTGTGACCGGGGAGGCGTTGGTTCACTTCTACAGAGCCACTGTGGAGAGTGTCCTCGTCTTCTCAGTCACAGTGTGGTATGGAAACACCACCGACATAGAGAGGAAACGGCTGGAAAGGGTGGTACGCACAGCGTCAAAAATCATTGGCCTCGACCTCCCATCCATCTCCTCTATTACAATTTAGGCATTTAGCAGACGCTCTTAATCCAGAGCGACTTACAATAAGCAAGAACAAAAGCATGGGAATACATCACAAAAAAGCATTTATCATAAAACATGCGTAAGCTAAGAAAGTAACAGTGGAATATCTATATTATGAGACTATACATATAAACTATATATATATACTACTATGCTATACATATGTACTATGGCATGCTATGACTATATACAATGCAATTATAGTGCCGTCTACATAACATGCTATAAGTCTGTATCAGATGCTATCTAAGTCTACAGAAATGCTATCTAAGGGGGTAGGGTATATGGGCCATGATGGAGTCTAAAAAGGTGGGTTTTCAGACTACGGCGGAAGATTGGGAGTGATGCTGCAGTTCTGACTGCAATGGGAAGTGCATTCCACAGTTTTGGAGCCAGAAGGGAGAAGAGTTTGGGACGTGTGGAGCGTTGTCCCGGCGTTTTTAGTGAGGGTACTTCCAGCTTCCCTGCGTTGGCTGATCTGAGTGCGCGGGAGGGTTTGTAGGGTCTATCTACACCATACGCACTATAGTGGAGGATATTAAGTCAATATTTCATGAGAATCGTTCACTTTATGGTACAAGCACCAAAATTGGCACACGAGTGCTTCGGAACCTACTCTCTCAGAAAAGTACGTTGTCCACTTGAAAAAACAAAATGGACACCATTTTTCAAGATGGCCGCCAAATGAAAAAGGCCTTTTGTGGCGGTTCTGGACAACCGTGGGTCCGACCGACTCGAGACCGGGCACTGCACTCCCTGTGGGTGTGTGGAACGTGTGTGTCGAATTTGAAGTCGGTGGGGCGAACGGTTCTCGAGTTACGTGGATTACAGAAGTACACACACACAGAATTTGTGCAATTAGCAGATCATTGGAACGGTTGTTCGCTTGGTGATACAAGCGTGACATTTGCCGTGAACATTCCTTTGGTCAACTCTTTCACTTTTTAAACCGAGCCATCCAAAAATCCAATATGGCGGTGATATTTCAAGATGGCCACCAAAATTAGACTGGTTTTGCATTTCAGCATATATTTGGCTATACTTTTGTGATGTATTGTACCATACTACTGTATAATACTGTACGGCACTATAGGGCATCATACTGTACCATACTGTACTGTACTGTACAGTACAGTACAGTACAGTACCGTACTGTACTGTACTGTACTGTACTGTACTGTACTGTACTGTACCGTACTGTAAAGTACTGCATGGTACCATACTATACCGTACTGTACCGTACTGTACTGTACCATACTGTACCATACTGTACCGTACTGTACTGTACTGTACCATACTGTACCGTACTGTACCATACTGCATGGTACCATACTGTAACGTACTGTACCTTACTGTATGGTATCATACTGTACCATACTGTACTGTACTGTACTGTACTGTACTGTACCGTACTGTACCGTACTGCATGGTACCATACTGTACCGTACTGTACTGTACCGTACTGTACGGCATCATACTGTACTGTACCATACTTTATGGTATCATACTGTACCATGCCGTACCGCACGTTACTGTACCGTACTGTACTTTACCATACTGTACTGTAACATACTATAGTGTACTGTACAGTACCGGGTGTGTGTGTGTGTGTGTGTGTGTGTGTGTGTGTGTGTGTGTGTGTGTGTGTGTGTGTGCACGTGCAGGGAAAAGGGGAGGGGTCGGTTAATGTGGAAATTGTAATGTAATTTGTGTCACAGTGAAATGTTGTGCAATAACAGTATGTCATACAAAAGCAATATTTGTACAGTAAATATGACATGGATGAATGTAGTGCAGATGGATTTCTGTGGCATGCATCATTTTTTGTGCATAGAGAGATGTGTGCTAACGGAGTGATTTGGTAGGAGAAGTCGGACGGATAAACGGACATATTGCTTTGCATCCCCTATAGTAGTAGAATCTAGGATGAGCATCAAAACTATATATTTTAAATACTTTTCATTAGCACATGCTTGAATTTTACATTCCATAGGGCTGGACCACACATGGACCCCATTTGGTTTTGTTTTCTGCATCTTCCTCTGTGACCTGCCACCTTCATGTCATCTCTCACAGCATCCTTAAACCTCGTCTTTGGCCATCCTCTTACAGGGGGGCAGTCAGCCAGATATTTCGTGAAGCCTCATTTGAAATCGGTAGTTCATATAATGGCCTGTTGTGGCGCTGGACCGGACCCAAAAAGCCCCATAGCTCCATAGAGGCCCATGTATTTTGGCCCAACTTCACCTAGACTGTATTACCTTAATAAACATGGTCATGAATACTTTCTTCTTCCAGTCACTAGTTTAAAGTCTCATTTCTAATGTCATAATATTCTTTTTGGAAAATTATGGTCCCATTAATTAAAAAAATGACCATAAAGAAAAAAACCCATCGCGTATGTTCTGAGGGGCGTGGCTACCATTACAGTCTATGATCGGGATTCCCCTCCCACTCGAGTCAAAATAAAAACCAACGGAGAAGAAGGGGGGAAGTCCCGCCTCGTTGTCTGGGCAGCCAATGACCAGCTGGTATACAAAACGGAGCCAGCCAATGGCCAGCTGGTACCAAAGATGGCGACTTACATCAGGAATTAGCATATTATTACAGGCTTCATTTTACGTTCATGTTAGACCCGGGGAACGCTTTGTCCATATTTTTTACAGTCTATGTCCTCTTACCTGGCAGCTACATCTTCAGCATCCTTCTCCCAATGTACCCTCATCCCTCCTTTTCACATGTCTAAACCATTTCAACCTCACCTCTCTTGCTTTATCCCCAAACCTTCTAACCTGGGCT
>NC_139697.1:16164993-16169993 GCF_964188405.1 Protomyctophum parallelum | reverse complement strand
ACACACACACACACGCACACACGCACCCTCAGAAGCAAGCCTACAAACAGGATAAAGCAATGTTCCTGACTCCGCTTTCTGAAACGAAAAGAAAAAAAAAACATCCTGTGTATAAATACACCACCACTTGAAGCTGTGTGTGTGTGTGTGTGTGTGTGTGTGTGTGTGTGTGTGTGTGTGTGTGTGTGTGTGTGTGTGTGTGTGTGTGTGTGTGTGTGTGTGTGTGTGTGTGTGTGTGTGTGTGTGTGTGTGCCTTTGCCCGTGTGAGTGTGTGTGCATGTCTAAAGCCGCTTGCAGGGGGAACAAGTGCACGGTGTAAATTGAGTGTTGATGGAGTGCTGAAGCACAGAAGCAGACACATGGCTGCCGTCTGTAATAGCAGACACATGGCTGCCGTCTGTAATAGCAGACACATGGCTGCCGTCTGTAATAGTCTGTAATAACAGACACATGGCTGCCGTCTGTAATAACAGACACATGGCTGCTGTCTGTAATAACAGACACATGGCTGCCGTCTGTAATAACAGACACATGGCTGCCGTCTGTAATAACAGACACATGGCTGCCGTCTGTAATACGCATGTACTGTAGCTAACAGTGATGTCTGTGGCTACAGCATGGCCTTGGTTTAAGCATTATGTTATACTTTAGCTGTTGAAAAATAGCAAATCTACAAGCTCATAGTGCGGCACCTAAGCTTGTAGATCTGCTATTTTTCAATAGCTAAAGCATTACATAATGCATGAAACACCAAAAGAGGTTATTCCCGCCCCAAAATGGGTTAATTTGAATCCTGAAGAATTACAGTTTTGGACGTGTGGAGGTTTCCAACCCCACCGACACAGAGACGTAATCAAACCCACGACAGGGCTGGGCTGCTTTCAACACATGTAGGCATAAAAATAAACAAACAGAAAGAAAAGAAAAGGAAATACAGCCGCAGGGAGAAGCAACCGTCTCTGAAAGCAAGATTAGTTCCAAAAGCACACGAGTATAATGTCAAAAGGGCGTCGTGTCGGAACCGACAACATAACTCAATTTGTTTCATCCCCACAACAGAACAGAAAGGCCAGGAGTCGAGGACTTTACAGTATCAATCACGATTTAAACATTTACTTTTTTATCTTCCAAAAAATGTGATGTGAAGTATAACTAAACTATTTAACAACGCGTTTCCATGCCCTCGAGACGTGAGGAGGTTCGTGTCACGACTCGCAGGAAACATGACATTCTTTCATATTTCCTTTTTCTAGACGTTGTCGGAGATGCCAAACAAATTGATGAATGCTGATCTGTCTGTCTGTCCCCACCGATCAACACCAATATCTGTCTGACTGTCTACCAGTAGTCATTATAATGCATTACGTGACCCGTTTCAATATTTATTATTTTTATCATTACAATAATTCATCATTCCCTGATGAAGGCTTAACCGCCGAAACCTTGGTTTCATCATGTCTTAATTAATCTGCGTCCTAAATACAATATTGGCCCTTTGGCTATCAGCGTGCAGTGCGTCCACATTCTGGTTATTTCAAGATTCCCTCTTCAGTGGTGCTCAATATTTCATGTCAAGGACCCCAAAAATGATATTTGGCCACCAAACCCCATCTGAAAGAATATATATTCAAAAATTTGCGCCACATTTTCACGATTTAAAACAAAATAGCAGATCTACAAGCTTGTAGATCTGCTATTTTTCAATAGCTAAAGTGTAACATAATGCTTAAAACACCAAAAGGGGTTCCCGCCCTGAATAGGTTCAAATAGAAGATCTACAAGCTCACAATGTAAGCTTGAAACGAGACATTCTGCATAAAGATTACTTTCTGCTTTTGGTACTTAAAGTACATTGTTTTGACACCAATACTTTTTGTACTTTTATAAGTGCATTTGGATTACCGGACTTTTACTAACAGAGTGATTCTACAGTGCAGTATTGATATTTCAATCGATACTTTCGGTACAAATCCAATCCACTTTATTTATACAGCACTTTTTACAACTTAAAGTTTACAAAGTGCTGTACAGAAGAATACAGCTAAATACACTGTAGCTAAACACAGCAGAGAACAGCAGCAAAACACAATAAAACAATAACATTTTCTTTTTTTTGGCACTAAAAATGATCAGTAGTTTTTCCACCACTGCCTACAAAATGTAAGCAGTGTTGTTTTTGGCAGCAAATTAAAATTTTAGTTTTAGTCATAGTCTTTAAAATGTGACTAAAACTAGTTTCATTCCAGTCACCTGGAATGTTTTAGTGTTAGTCTAGTTTTAGTCGACTAAACATCATAAGGTTTTAGTTGACTAAATCTACAGTTGATTTAGACTAAAATGTCTTTTGGCGGGACTTGATGCCGTCATAATGGCTGATTTTACAAAATAAAAATCTGCATGCAACCGAGTGTAAAATGACTTAATACTGGATCTCTTGTCCACTAGTCCCTCCCTAACATTGAATCTAGTTTGTATTTGTTGCTGAAATTGTCAATATATTTACTCTCAGTTTTAGTCACCATAACTTAGTTTCCATTCAGTTTTCATCAGTGGAAAAAAGGTAGTCGACGAACATTTTTCGTCATAGTCGACAAAATCAACACTGCACGTAAGGCACGGTGGGTGTCCATCGCCATGCAGCGAGACAGAGAGAGAGAGAGAGAGAGAGAGAGAGAGAGAGAGAGAGGACAGGAGAGATTAGCCCATTCTGACCTGAGAACAGATTCTAAAAATGTCTTCTACATCCTGACAGTGTTCTGAAAAAGCCATGTTTCTATGTCGGTCGTTCTTGAATTTTTCAAAAATAGCAGACCTACAAGCTCTTAGCGCGCCACTCGGTGGCGCACTAAGAGCTTGTAGGTCTGCTATTTTTGCCCGCCCCAAAATGGGTTAGACCCCCCCCCCCTACCACCACACCCCGGGGGGGGGCACACCTCACCCAGCTGGGGGGGGGGGGGGGGCTTCCATACCGCCATATAGCATCCTGCTATATACCGCCTGGAGCGCGCGAGGAAGGAGGAAGAGAGAGAAAGGCTTTGGAAGAGAACTAAGAGAGGAGGAGAGGACTCACTCACCGCTGGAAGCGTGGCAATGGAGAGAGGACCGTTACCTCTTCTGTCAGACCGTCCGTCTTCAAACCAACGTCTGTCTGTGCCCCTCTGGCGTTCTGTAACACACACACACACACAGAGTTCTTTTACACCGGTTTTATAACAGTCGCCTCGCCTTTAGGGCACTACAAAGTATAACTGTTCAGACGACAGGAGGTGAGAGACAGAAGGAGGAAGTAGGCGTTCACACGCCGCGGCCAGAGAAAGAGGAAGCGAGGTCGAGGAAGCCGGTTGAGGAAGAAAGAGAGAAAGAAAGAAAGAGCGGCAATATTCAAAGACCTATCAGATGAGAGAGAGAGAGAGAGAGAGAGAGAGAGAGAGAGAGAGAGAGAGAGATAGAGAGAGAGAGAGACAGACATCTTTAAATCACTTGAGCTCTACCAAACATCAAACATTTAGGAGCTTGTAGATCTGCTATTTTTTAAATTGAAGAACGACTGACATAAAAACATTCAGAAAACTGTCAGGATGTGGAAGACATTTTTAGAATCTGATCTCAGGTCAGAATGGGTTAATTTAATTTCAAGAAGCCCCATCATTCTGAGAGCGTTTACAAATGGAACCAAATTGGACCCTTATACCCTCCCCCCCCCCCGCAAGGAACTCAACCGTTCCCTTGGGGACCATGTACACTTTGAGAACCAACACCCTAAAAATATAGTCTGTGTTGTGAATCTACTGTACAAGCTCGTATAAAAGCTTGTCGAAGGCCTATAAAAAAGTAGCGACAGCGAGGGAGTTGGCCAAGTGTTCCAGGCGCATCATGACTCATACATATAGGCTCTGGCCTGACAGCGGGTCGCGGGTTCGAGTCCCGTTCATGACTGTCAATCTCCACTTGAAATTAGCAATAAACGCAGAAAAGCCCCAAAAACAATCTTTACCCCATTTTGGTGTTAGCATTATGCTATGCTTTAGCTATTGAAAAATAGCAGATCTACAAGCTCATAGCGCGCCACCGAGTGGCGCGCTACGAGCTTGTAGGTCTGCTATTTTTGAAAAATCAAAGAACCACTGACATAGAAACATAGCTTTTTTCAGAAAACTGTCGGGATGTAGAAGACATTTTTAGGTTGAAAAAAGGCGGTTAATTGTGTTTGTAATTGAGGAACTACTGTGTAGAACACCATGCTGTGGTAAACATGATGTGTCCCCTATAGCTTCTTCCCCACCAAAATGCCAGCCTGACAAAAATAGTAACTGCAGCAATGCATTGAATGCAACACACGTAATAACATTATTATGGTACGTTTAACCGAATCAAGGCGTTTCTCCACAAGAAATTAGGCCATTATTAAATCGTTTGACGGGAACATAATGTGCCTGTTGTAACCCCATTTGTGTAGCCTGTGAGTGCGTGGGTGCGTGCACACACGCATGCAGTACAATATTCACTTCTGATATAGTACAAAAGAAAATGGAAATACTTAGTTACTTTACAGTTTACACCATTGCCTGGCTTACACACTATAGTTGGATTGCCGCTGACATCCACACAACACAGCGAGTCTGAGCAAAGTCTTAAACATTGCAACATAATCATGTAGCTACTATTAAACTAAACAAAATAGCACTCATGTCCTGACAACGAACAAACCCCCACCGACGTGTTGGAAACCAGGCAGCGAGCGCATCGCTACAACTCAACACGCCACAGGTGAAGAAATGACACCAGGCAGCGAGCGCATCGCTACAACTCAACACGCCACAGGTGAAATGACAACCGTGGCAAAGCCCGTCTTCCTGCACGCCGTGAAAACACGACTCCGAGCGGCCTCCGGCCGTGAACTTGCGAGCGAGGACTAATGTGAGATTAATTGGCTCTGTAAGTGAGGGCGTGCGCCCGCTGCTTAAGGCAGAGCTTTCCAACCTTTTCTGGATCACGGCCCA
>NC_139697.1:16137493-16159993 GCF_964188405.1 Protomyctophum parallelum | reverse complement strand
CGTACGCGTCATCGTTACAAAGGTTTTCACACGTACGCGTCATCGTTACAAAGGTTTTCACACGTACGCGGCATCGTTACAAAGGTTTTCACACGTACGCGTCATCGTTACAAAGGTTTTCACACGTACGCGTCATCGTTACAAAGGTTTTCACACGTACGCGTCATCGTTACAAAGGTTTTCACACGTACGCGTCATCGTTACAAAGGTTTTCACACGTACGCGTCATCGTTACAAAGGTTTTCACACGTACGCGTCATCGTTACAAAGGTTTTCACACGTACGCGGCATCGTTACAAAGGTTTTCACACAATTTACAATTTACAATTTAGGCATTTAGCAGACGCTCTTAATCCAGAGCGACTTACATTTGAGCAAAAACAAAAGCATGGGAATACATCACATAAAAGTATTTATCATGAAACATGCGTAAGCTAAGAAAGTAACAGTGGAATATCTATATAGTGAAACTATACATACTATACATACAAACTATACATACACTTATACATATAAACTATACATCTTTACTACTATGCTATACATGTGTACTATGGCGTGCTATGACTACATACAATACAATTACAGTGCTGTCTACATAACATGCTATAAGTCTGTATCAAATGCTATATAATCCAACAGAAATGCTATCTAAGGGTTTAGGGTAAGTGCTATGGGCCATGATGGAGTCTGAAAAGGTGGGTCTTCAGGCTACGGCGGAAGATTGGGAGTGATGCTGCAGTTCTGACTGCAATGGGAAGTGCATTCCACAGTTTTGGAGCCAGAAGGGAGAAGAGTTTGGGACGTGTGGAGCGTTGTCCCTGCGTTTTTAGTGAGGGTACTTCCAGCTTCCCTGCGTTGGCTGATCTGAGTGCGCGGGAGGGTTTGTAGGGTTCAATCATACTTGTAAGATATGGGGGAGCCATACCTTTGGTTGCTTTGAATGCCAGCATCAGAGTTTTGTATTCTGTGCGGGCAGCGACCGGGAGCCAGTGGAGGGAGCGGAGCAGGGGGGAGACATGTGAGAATTTTGGCTGGTTGAAGACCAAGCGAGCTGCTGCATTTTGGATCAGCTGGAGAGGCTTAAGTGCACATGCTGGTAGACCAGTAAGGAGGGAGTTACAATAGTCGAGTTTTGACAAGACTGTTGTCTGGATTAGGAGCTGGGCTGATTCCTGGGTGAGGAACGGTCTAATTCGTCGTATGTTATAGAGTGTGAACCTACAGGATCGAGTGACAGCTGTGATGTGAGCTTTGAACGAGAGCTGACTGTCCAGGATAACACCAAGATTCCTGGCTGTTGGGACAGACGTTACCAGGGCGTTGTCTACGGAAATAGTTAGCTCCCGCATAGGGCAGGACTTAGCTGGGAAGAAGAGAAGCTCAGTCTTGTCTGGGTTCAGCTTGAGATGGTTGGAGGACATCCACTGTGAGATGTCAGCCAGGCATGCAGTGATGCGCTCTTCCACCTGAGTGGTAGAGGGGGGGAAGGATAGGAACAGTTGTGTGTCATCGGCGTAGCAGTGATAGGATATATTGTGAGCAGAGATGATAGTGCCAAGGGATTTAGTGTACAGTGAGAAAAGGAGGGGACCAAGTACAGATCCCTGTGGGACCCCAGTTTGGAGGGTTCGGGGGGATGATAACAGACCTTTCCAGGAAACCTGGTAGGTCCGGTCGGTGAGGTAGGAGGAGAACCACTTTAGTGCCGTTCCACCGATGCCTAGCTCCGCTAGGGTGTCTAGGAGCAGCTGGTGGTTCACTGTGTCAAATGCTGCTGATAGGTCACACGTACGCGTCATCGTTACAAAGGTTTTCACACGTACGCGTCATCGTTACAAAGGTTTTCACACGTACGCGTCATCGTTACAAAAGTTTCCACACGTACGCGGCATCGTTACAAAGGTTTTCACACGTACGCGTCATCGTTACAAAAGTTTTCACACGTACGCGTCATCGTTACAAAAGTTTTCACACGTACGCGGCATCGTTACAAAGGTTTTCACACGTACGCGTCATCGTTACAAAGGTTTTCACACGTACGCGTCATCGTTACAAAGGTTTTCACACGTACGCGTCATCGTTACAAAGGTTTTCACACGTACGCAGCATCGTTACAAAGGTTTTCACACGTACGCGTCATCGTTACAAAGGTTTTCACACGTACGCGTCATCGTTACAAAGGTTTTCACACGTACGCGGCATCGTTACAAAGGTTTTCACACGTACGCGGCATCGTTACAAAGGTTTTCACACGTACGCAGCATCGTTACAAAGGTTTTCACACGTACGCGGCATCGTTACAAAGTTTTTCACACGTACGCGGCATCGTTACAAAGGTTTTCACACGTACGCGTCATCGTTACAAAGGTTTTCACACGTACGCGGCATCGTTACAAAGGTTTTCACACGTACGCGGCATCGTTACAAAGGTTTTCACACGTACGCAGCATCGTTACAAAGGTTTTCACACGTACGCGTCATTGTTACAAAGGTTTTCACACGTACGCTGCATCGTTACACCAAGTATTGCACCACAATAAGTGTCTAAAGAGACGTCGTTAATTGATTCCGACATCGTTGTGCATCCCTGACAGTCTTGGAGACCCCGAGAAATACATTTGGAATTCTGCGTTCCGCGCCCCGCACTTCTCCATAAAACAATCCAAATATGAAGAGCCTTTAACCGTAAAGCCACAGAGGTTGTTGTTACCCGACTGTACGGGTCCCTTTGTGTTCTGTAATATTCTTTATTGTTTAATAAAAAATAAAGTGTTTTAATCACGTCTGTGCCTGAAATGTAATATGAAATGTAATATGTTACCAACACCTGCTGTGCATGGCAACAACTTCTGACACAGACCAATATAATATAATATAATATAATATAGCTCAATGGCCCAGACAGACAGCATTAAAACACCTGTTTATTAAAGGGATAGCTACGTAAAAAAAAAGGTTTTTGTAATGTCTTTTATTTATTTTACATTCAGTAGAGAGAGAGAGAGAGAGAGAGAGAGAGAGAGAGAGAGAGAGAGAGAGAGAGAGAGAGAGAGAGAGAGAGAGAGAGAGAGAGAGGGGGGGAGGGGGGGGGGGGGGGGGGGGGGGGGGGGGGGGCTGAGCGGCCACTAGCATTAAAGTGTGCTTCTATGAGCTGTCATGCCAGCCATACCAGGCCCCACTATAGCGTTAAAGTGTGCTTCTATGAGCTGTCATGACAGCCATACCAGGCCCCACTATAGCGTTCGTTAAAGTGTGCTTCTATGAGCTGTCATGACAGCCATACCAGGCCCCACAGCAACAGTATGCTCCAGCAGCCACAAACCATGTCCACTACCTTCTTCTTCCAAACAACAACAATGATGATGATTCAACTCTCCCTCTGACATCTGGACCGGCCCACCGACCGACCGACCGACCGACCGACCCGGCTCTATCTGGATCTCTCCCGGGAGACCGTTTGTGTGTGTGTGTGTGTGTGTGTGTGTGTGTGTGTGTGTGTGTGTGTGTGTGTGTGTGTGTGCACACAGATCCATGTTGTTGTCCAAGCTTTATGTAATCTACATTCCAGAGAATCCAGACTACTGTAGAGACCCCTCCCTAGCTGGCAGACGTCCCCAAACTACTCTGTCTTCAGCGCCCCCCCCCCCCCCCCCCAGAGAGACAGGGAAACGTTGAAGCCGCGCTACCCTACTGGCCAAAGCTGGGACTGCAGGCGGGGCGGAGTACATTACATGTACATTGCATATATACTGTGGACCAGTGTTGATTTCGTCGACTAAAACTTAAGACGAAAAATGTTCGTCGACTACCTTTTTTTCACTGACGGAAACTAAATGGAAACTGAATGAAAACTAATCTATGATGACTGAAAACTGAGACTAAATATATCTGACAATTTTGTCAACAAATAAAAACTAGACTAAAATGTTATAGGAAGGGACTATAGTGGACAAGAGATCCAGTATGCACTTGGTTGCATGCTGAAAATAGTCGATCTACAAGCTCACAACGCATCGTAGATCTGCTATTTTCAGCAAGTCATTACGACGGCATCAAGGCCCGCCAAAATACATTTTAGTCGACTAAATCAACTGTAGATTACTAGATTTAGTCGACAAAAAACGTATTCTCATTTAGGACTGAGACCAGTTTTCATGAAAAACCTATATTATGTTTCTATGTGTCAGTGGTTTTCAAACCATTTCATGTCAAGGACCGCAAAAATTATATGTACGTAATAGCCGGCCGACCCCCATCAACGTACAGTATAGTGGCTATTGGCTAACGTATCGCTTTATAACGCACATGAATTAATCTCTTTCACAAGAAGCAGATAGAGTGGCCTGGAAAGAAAGAAGCACCTCATCCTTCCCGCCCCGCCAATTTACATCTTAACCTTCCATAAAAGACAATTTATATCTGTGCCGTGCGGGATCAAAGTGTCGCCCGGTCCCGCTCATAAATCCTTCCCCCATTTATTTTGCTCTGCTGTGAAAAGGCGGTGGTCGTCGTCGTCGTCTCTGTCGGGCGGAAACCTCATGACGTCCAAAACTGTTACCGATTAATATATTTTTTTAATGGCAAAAATAGCAGATCTACTACTTTTTTATGCTTTCATGAGATGCTGTACTTTGATACGGGTTCATTTACTCCCCCCCTGTCCTGTCGTAATACTGTAAAAATAAGTCTATCAACAAAAAGGCAAAAAAGCCGCAAAAAATATCTTAACCCATTTAGACCTGACGTCGAAATTAAAAAAAAGTCTTCTAAATCCTGAAATCTGAAATACCTACGTTTCTATATCAGTGGTGCTCAATATTTCATGTCAAGGACCCCAAAAAAATTATGTAATTGGCCACCGACGCCCATCTGAAAATATGACCGCCCCAGAAGAAAAGATTGTAGTTAAAAACCTTTGCTCTGAAAGAATATATATTAAAAGATTTGCACCGCATTTCCACGATTTTTCAAAAATAGCGTGTAGTGCCGCGCTATTTTTCAATAGCTAAAGTACTGGTATATGACATAAATGTTTAAAACACCAAAAGGGGTTCACCGTATACAGAATGTTTAAAAAATAAATAAATTGGAGATAAGAGGTTTCTGCCCGACGACAGCGGGGTTATGTAAGAATGTAATGTTATTCTGCTTGTTGTCCTGGAGGCGCGGTCGGTCGGTGTGGATATATGTAAGGACAGTCCACTGAACAACCTGCAAATGTGAAGAGAGGTGCTGAGAGGGCACGGTGAGTAACGATGGTGAGGTCAGGCAGAAATACTCCTATCTCCACTTTTACACTTCAACCCCTGCCCTTTTACCCGTCTGTAAAACAACTGCCCTCTCCTCCAGACCACGAATGAGGCAGTTACTATGGTGAAAGAAATACAAATGCCCTCCACTCCTTTTTCCATGCCAGCATTCAGGAGAGGAGAAAGTCTCCATCCATCCATCCATCCATACATCTTCACTAGAGCTAAAGAGTGCTGGGGTAAGTTGCTACTTCACCATACAACTGTGTGAAGAGTATATATTTTTTTGTAGACATATATTTGGGCTCCCATGCAGAACAAAACAGTGAAAATGCCAACAGACAGCCAGAGAGAGCAATGTGTGTCTGCAGGCAGAAGGAAAACAGGTCCACCACATACACTATACTGCTATACCAAAGTCTGACATATTGTATTCGCCTCATCATACCTGGGTCACATTTCTGGTTTCTATAATTCATTGTTTGTATGTTTTTTTTTTGTTTCTTGTTTCTGGTGTCAAATAATAAAACAACATAATAAATAATGATCCCTGTGGTGTGACTCATATGGATATGAAGAATCAACTGACGGCGAGAAATCGCTAATGTTTACTGCTGCCAAATTAGTTATCAAATATGAGTAAACGATACAGCGCCACCTAGTCCTCCATGACAAAATCACCAAGAAAGTTTATTTAGTTTTGGACCACAATTTTTGACACATACTGTACGAGACCATTCTAAGATGACCAATGTTAACCCATTCTGGACCTTTTGGTGTTTTCGGTGCCGTGCTACGAGCTTGTAGATCTGCTATTTTTGAAAATATGTGAAACCACTGATATATAGAAACAGAGGTTTATCAGAAGACTGTCTGGATTTAGAAGCCTCTCTTCCAGACGATATACAGTATATATAAATGGAGATACGAGGTCTCTTCCTGACGATATACAGTATATATAAATGGAGATACGAGGTCTCTTCCTGACGATATACAGTATATATAAATGGAGATACGAGGTCTCTTCCAGACGATATACAGTATATATAAATGGAGATACGAGGTATCTTCCTGACGATATACAGTATATATAAATGGAGATACGAGGTCTCTTCCAGACGATATACAGTATATATAAATGGAGATACGAGGTCTCTTCCTGACGATATACAGTATATATAAATGGAGATACGAGGTCTCTTCCTGACGATATACAGTATATATAAATGGAGATACGAGGTCTCTTCCAGACGATATACAGTATATATAAATGGAGATACGAGGTCTCTTCCTGACGATATACAGTATATATAAATGGAGATACGAGGTCTCTTCCAGACGATATACAGTATATATAAATGGAGATACGAGGTCTCTTCCTGACGATATACAGTATATATATAAATGGAGATACGAGGTCTCTTCCTGACGATATACAGTATATATAAATGGAGATACGAGGTCTCTTCCAGACGATATACAGTATATATAAATGGAGATACGAGGTCTCTTCCTGACGATATACAGTATATATAAATGGAGATACGAGGTCTCTTCCTGACGATATACAGTATATATAAATGGAGATACGAGGTCTCTTCCAGACGATATACAGTATATATAAATGGAGATACGAGGTCTCTTCCTGACGATATACAGTATATATAAATGGAGATACGAGGTCTCTTCCAGACGATATACAGTATATATAAATGGAGATACGAGGTCTCTTCCTGACGATATACAGTATATATAAATGGAGATACGAGGTCTCTTCCAGACGATATACAGTATATATAAATGGAGATACGAGGTCTCTTCCTGACGATATACAGTATATATAAATGGAGATACGAGGTCTCTTCCAGACGATATACAGTATATATAAATGGAGATACGAGGTCTCTTCCAGACGATATACAGTATAATATAAATGGAGATACGAGGTCTCTTCCTGACGATATACAGTATATATAAATGGAGATACGAGGTCTCTTCCAGACGATATACAGTATATATAAATGGAGATACGAGGTCTCTTCCTGACGATATACAGTATATATAAATGGAGATACGAGGTCTCTTCCTGACGATATACAGTATATATAAATGGAGATATGAGGTCTCTTCCTGACGATATACAGTATATATATATAAATGGAGATACGAGGTCTCTTCCCGACGATATACAGTATATTTAATGTCATGGAAACCAGGATGAATTATGCATTATTCAGAAAGCTGAATATCTACCGTAAATACTCTGTGAATGGAGATGATGATAACCCCTGTATTACCAGTAATAATCGCACACGCGCACGCACACGCACGCGCACACGCGCACACACACACACACGCGCACACACACACACACACTCATCCCCTGAAATTGCCAGCAATCACACACACCCCAATGGAAATCATCCACCACACAATCTGTCGGTAAGCAGCCTTGTTGTTGCTCTGTTGAAAATATACGCCTCCAAGCAGAAAAACATTAACACGTACAGTAAGACGCATTAACGGATAATACTGTCAGTTCATACTAGCCTATACTAATATAAAGTCCATCACACCGCCACCATGCAATGGAGGAAAGTAACTAAGTACATTTCACTCAAGTATACGGCATTTTACGTGAATTATCTGTATTTTTCGATGCTACATTTCAAAAAGGCAATTATTGTACTTCTGCCTCCACTATATTTCTAGGAAGATAAGAAAGTACACATCATGACATTTGAGCTTGTAGATCTGCTATTTTCAGTTTGTTGACACATTTCTGGCAATTTAGTTTTTATTTAGCAGGTTTTTTTTTTTGTGGGGGGAGGTGTCTTAACATTTTATACAGCAAGGCATTGACATTAAAAAAAATGTACTTTTGAATACTGAAGTATTTATATTTTACAAGGATACTTTTGAATACTCAAGTATTAAAAAAAAAAAAAAAAGCAAGTATACTCCAGTACTTTAACTCAAGCACAGATTTATTTGACAGAGCAACTTTCACTTCGTAGTTGAGTAATATTTGATCAGGAGTGTCTCTCTCTTTACTTTACTGCTGCGATTGAGTACACTGATTGCTCACCACTGCATACCGCCGTGTGGAATCACGACTTGTGCCAAATAGCTGTCGAAGAACGTTACAAAAAAAGAAAAGAAAGAAAGAAAGAAAGAAAAAGGAATCCCTGTCATCTGAAGCCTTCTTCTCTCCGCAAAGACGGCCCAGCCCCAGAGGCCTAAAAACATGCCTGCCAAGTTAACGAGCTCCTTCAGGGCAGCCTGTTTACAAACAGGAGTTGTGGCTAACCGCTGAGCTAACATGTGCTCGCCCTATAGTCGCCGTGGAGACGCGGAACAACAACACGTAATTACACTGTTGTCGTCGTCGACATGGTGGAAGAGTTAGTTCCTCCACAATCCACCCCGATGGTAGCGAGATGTAATTACACTGTGGACAGCAGTGTTGATCCAGAGATCCAGTACAAGTCATTTTACACTTGGTTGCATGCTGAAAATAGCCGATCTACAAGCTCACAATGCATTGCGCTGCGACGCATTGTGAGCTTGTAGATCGGCTATTTTCAGCAATAGTGTAAAATCAGTCATTACGACGGCATCAAGGCCCGCCTTGAAGACTAAACACTAGTTTTAGTGGACTAAAATCTTATGATATTTAGTCGACTAAAAGTAGACTAACACTAAAACATTCCAGGTGAAAACGGAATGAAAACTAGGGCTGTCACAATTACACGTTTAAGTTGACTTCACAGTAGGTAGGCCTAATATTTGCGATTCATGATTTATTTGTGTTTTTGGCATTGGATATTGGAATATATGAATACAATGAAATGTGTGTTTGCCTCGTAATAAAAAAAAATGCACAGGGCAGATATGACAAAATAACTGAAAAATACAAAGAAATTACTGACATATTCATGAATCTTATAGGCCTACTATAAAAAAAATTGCGGAAATAGCGTCACGGATTGTCAAACGTCTTCTTTGGTAGCGTGTGGGCTTTGAAAAAGCGGATTGTTACAACCTGGGTCGTTACAATCA
The DNA here is from genome assembly GCF_964188405.1 of Protomyctophum parallelum. Taxonomy (NCBI): domain Eukaryota; kingdom Metazoa; phylum Chordata; class Actinopteri; order Myctophiformes; family Myctophidae; genus Protomyctophum; species Protomyctophum parallelum. The sequence goes on along the minus strand of NC_139697.1, from coordinate 16,150,679 downwards.
TCCAACCAAAATGGCCTTTGGCAGGCAGTGTTAAACTGTGGGTCGTTGAAATGAAAAAGGGTTATTTATTTTCTTGCTGCCTTGAGGCAAAACGTTTGACAGCCATGACACGTGAACCTCTCGTGTGTGTGTGATGCAAAATGGATTCACTTTAACCCATTTCGACCGAGACCGATTCTACAATTGCCTTCTAAATCATGAACTATGTTTCTATGTCAGCGGTTCTCAAACTATTTCATGTCGAGGACCCCCAGAATTATCTGTATTTGGTCTTCGACCCCCATCTGATAAATGTGTTGTTCCAGGGACCTCCCCCCAGAAGCAAAGATTTGAGTTAAAAACATTCGCTCTGAAAGAATATATATTATGCAAAGATTTGCACCACATTTTCACGATAAAAAAAAAAATAGCAGACCTACAAGGTCGTAGCGCGGCACCGAGTGCCGCGCTATCAGCTTGTAGATCTGCTATTTTTCCAATAGCTAAATTATAACTTGTGGGACCCTCTCGAAAACGAGATATCTATCTCAAGGGGTATTCCAAATAAAGAATTTCAACAATAACAACAAAACACCAAAAAAGGGGTTCCCGTTCAGAATGGGTTAGAAAGGCTTCACAATGTTCAGCTGTATAGTGCCGTTCGGGTCAGCGCCTGAGTGGCACGTCCATGTTTCACCCACACGCTGCGCTCACACACACACACACACACTCACACACCACTAAAAACAAGCCTCCAGTTTATGTTATCCGCTCAATAACCTCAATCACAGGCGCTCTCTCCTAAGTGAGCTTGTAGGTCTGCTATTTTTGAAAAATCAAAGAACGACTGACATAGAAACATAGCTTTTTCAGAAAACTGTCAGGATTTAGAAGACATTTTTTTAGAATCTGATCTCAGGTCAGAATGGGTTAAAAAAGTGGGTGCCTCGACGCCAAGTCCAGGGGAGTGTGCCACAGAATACTTTGATAACATTATTCAACGTCACTTCAGTTTAGCCACTCTCAGGGCTTAGATTCATACTCCTATTGTAGAGCTGAATAAAAGTTGGTTCGGCTCTGTAGAGCCTACAATGTGACGTCATTTGAGGTTCGGGGGGGGGGGGGGTCCTAAAGTCGGCTCTTCGTTGCTACTGAAATCATTTCGGCACTACAGCGCCGAAACAGTGGTAAAATAGGAGTATGAATCGGCCCTTAGACCCTCTATATATACTTAGTCAAACGGACAGAGTTAAACTGTAGCCTATACTATATATTGTGCATTATTTTTCAGCTTCCAGTCTCTTCACCAAAAGAGACTCACAACAACGTAACGACGTGATGTGTTGTGAGCTTGTAGATCGCTTATGTTTGGTGAATGCCCCCCCATGAATATGTTGTGATGATCTATACTGGTATAGATCACGATCCTTTGGGCAAAGCTGGGTGAAAGTGTTCAAATCCAATGTGCTGCATGCTGGGGACCCCCTGGAGGCCCCTGAAGGACCCCCTGGGGGTCCTCAGACCACACTATGAGAACCACTGCTACTGTACTTACTTACGTAAGGGGCAGACATTAACCTTCTCTCTCTCTCTCTCTCTCTCTCTCCCTCTCCTTTGTTACGTCCTAGCTACCTTCCTGGCTGCACAATGACACAACGGGCCTGTTCACAACGGTGTGTTCTTCCATTCACACACAACCTCCTCTCCTCTCCTCTCCTCTCCATTCACACACAACATCCTCTCCTCTCCTCTCCTCTCCATTCACACACAACCTCCTCTCCTCTCCTCTCCTCTCCATTCACACACAACCTCCTCTCCTCTCCTCTCCTCTCCTCTCCTCTCCTCTCCTCTCCTCTCCTCTCCTCTCCTCTCCTCTCCTCTCCTCTCCTCTCCTCTCCTCTCCATTCACACACACAGCCCCGTCATTACATAACTCAATATCACACAGCATCAAGGTCGGGCGGTGAGCGCTCTAAAAAAGGAGAGGGAGGGAGGGAGGGAGGGGGAGAGAGAGAGAGAGAGAGAGAGAGAGAGAGAGAGAGAGAGAGAGAGAGAACAATTAGTGTTTTTAGCCACAGGAAGCAGACAGCCTGGAGAGAAAATCAGGGCTAAAAGTAACTATAGATTAGATTATTTATTTACTCAGCAATTTTATTATATATCTATTATGTTTGTGAGTTAATACTCAAATAATATAGACGCCAAACTGCACTTAGTTTCTGTCGGGGAAGAAACCTCTGATCTCCACATATTTTTAACATTTTGTGTTTTTGTTTCTGAAATTAACGCCACTGTACTTATTAAGGGGTTCGAACTGGCAACCTTGCGGTTGCCCTCCGGCCACTCTATAGCCCTGAGACACCGCCGCCGTTGAAAAATAGCAGATCTACAAGCTCATAGTGTGGCACCGAGTGCCGTGCTACGAGCTTGTAGATCTGCCATTTTTTAAAAATCGTGAAAATGTGGCTGAAATCTCTGAATATATATTGTTACAGAGCGAGTTTTTAACTCAATTATTTGCTACTGGGAGGGTCCCTGGAACGACATATTTTCAGTTGGGGTTCGGCGGCCAATGTCATATATTATTTGGGAAATTGGGGTCCTTGACATGAAATATTGAGCACCACTGACATAGAAACACAGGTTTTTCAGAAAACTGTATTTTTTTTTTTTTTCGACGTCAGGCCTAAATGGGTTAGTCCAATATTTTATTTGGGTGATCATGGGGAAAAGACCCGTCCAGACTCTGTGGTCACGTTCACTTCTCCCACTGGAATGAATAGACTCCCACATAATTCGGCTCTCCCGAAAAAGGCTTCTAATACTCGCAGATAGGCTGGCTATATACGGGAATGAAAAGCGGAGATTTTCTTGGGTTAGAAGAAGGCGACTATATATCCAGGCCACACAAAGCACGCACATTGGAGCAAAACTCGATATATATAGCGATATATATGCGTGTGTTATGGAGAATATTGTCCCATGCACACAACGTACTGTAACATTTCACACACAGACATCCATCGGCAACTCATCATCAACAAAGAAATCCAATTAATTATCCAATTAACCCATTTTGGGGCGGGAACCCCTTTTGATGTTTTAAACATTATGTTATAATTTAGCTATTGAAAAATAGCAGATCTACAAGCTCATAGCGCGCCACTGAGTGGTGCGCTACGAGCTTGTAGGTCTGCTATTTTTGAAAAATCTTAAAAATGTTGCGTACATCTTTGAATATATATTCTTTCAAAGTGAATGTTTTAAAATCAGGTCTAAATGGGTTAAACCCAAATCCTGAAGGCTGATACTAACAACAGCGTGGGGACTCGGGAGGGTTTTTTGTCAGGGTGAAACCTGACTGATGAGAGCCCTCGAAATGTAAAGACCACATCCTCATCATCTAGTGTTACTGACGTGGTGACGAGATTGGCTGCTTCTATAGCCAATGGGACGGCATGAAGCAACGGCAAAGCTATACCTCTATAGCGTATTTTCCCGCGAGGCCCTCGTATCGTCCATCTATACTATAGTGGTTTTGGAGAATTGGTAACCAAATGGACCCTTACATTATAGATCTGCGAGGCGCGAGGTTGTGACACAAACACACACGTTACTAAAATTACAATCCTACTAATATGGGACACACACACACACACACACACACACACACACACACACACACACAACGGAGACAGCGCACGCAAACAAGGCGCGAGGTTGTGAAACAAAAACATACACATTACTAAAAATGGGTTAACCCATTCTGACCTGAGATCAGATTAATATGAGGTTTCCACTGGACACACACTGGTCTGATTAACCCATTCTGACCTGAGATCAGATTCTAAAAATGGGTTAATAGCAGAGAGTCCTTAGCACTGTGCTGCGCTGGATCCAATCACACATTTTCTTCTTTCTTTTTTTTCTTCTTTTTTTTTTTAGTATATATTTTTTAGTATATTCAACCGCGCGACCACTGTGGTATTCGCTTACACGGAATAGCATTTAATCCACCAGCATTAATCACGGTGAAAGAAGTCTTATTTTTGTTACGAATCACAGGCCGCAAAGCTCTAAGATGTTGAGGAGGGAAAAAAACAGAGAATCTGGACGGATGGATGGTGGTTAACGACGCCATAATGAACATTAACGACAGCTTGATGAGTTGAGCATTTCTCCCAGGCCATTAAGTCTGTTGACATTCACTGCCTTAAATGGACTTCTATAAATGCCTACGCACTGCCTTAGACTGTAGGGACCTTCTATAAATGTCTACTCACTGCCTTAGACTGTAGGGACCTTCTATAAATGTCTACGCACTGTCTTAGACTGTAGGGACCTTCTATAAATGTCTACTCACTGCCTTAGACTGTAGGGACCTTCTATAAATGTCTACTCACTGTCTTAGACTGTAGGGACCTTCTATAAATGTCTACTCACTGCCTTAGACTGTAGGGACCTTCTATAAATGTCTACTCACTGCCTTAGACTGTAGGGACCTTCTATAAATGTCTACTCACTGCCTTAGACTGTAGGGACCTTCTATAAATGCCTACTAGTTGAAGATCAAATTTGCTAAAACAAAATGGGTCCAGCAGCACCATGTGGCTCAATGCAAAAAGGTCTACACTGCCAGCCCAGGACGAGGACCTAAGTGACCGTATGTAGACGAGGCCAGCTCCATCCTCTTATGCAGTGGTTCACAGACAGTATGTAGTCAAGGCCAGCTCCATCCTCGTATGCAGTGGTTCACAGACCGTAAGGCCAGCTCCATCCTCGTATGCAGTGGTTCACAGACCGTAAGGCCAGCTCCATCCTCGTATGCAGTGGTTCACAGACCGTAAGGCCAGCTCCATCCTCTTATGCAGTGGTTCACAGACCGTAAGGCCAGCTCCATCCTCGTATGCAGTGGTTCACAGACCGTAAGGCCAGCTCCATCCTCGTATGCAGTGGTTCACAGACCGTAAGGCCAGCTCCATCCTCGTATGCAGTGGTTCACAGACCGTAAGGCCAGCTCCATCCTCGTATGCAGTGGTTCACAGACCGTAAGGCCAGCTCCATCCTCTTATGCAGTGGTTCACAGACCGTAAGGCCAGCTCCATCCTCGTATGCAGTGGTTCACAGACCGTAAGGCCAGCTCCATCCTCGTATGCAGTGGTTCACAGACCGTAAGGCCAGCTCCATCCTCGTATGCAGTGGTTCACAGACCGTAAGGCCAGCTCCATCCTCTTATGCAGTGGTTCACAGACCGTAAGGCCAGCTCCATCCTCGTATGCAGTGGTTCACAGACCGTAAGGCCAGCTCCATCCTCGTATGCAGTGGTTCACAGACCGTAAGGCCAGCTCCATCCTCGTATGCAGTGGTTCACAGACCGTAAGGCCAGCTCCATCCTCGTATGCAGTGGTTCACAGACCGTAAGGCCAGCTCCATCCTCTTATGCAGTGGTTCACAGACCGTAAGGCCAGCTCCATCCTCGTATGCAGTGGTTCACAGACCGTAAGGCCAGCTCCATCCTCGTATGCAGTGGTTCACAGACCGTAAGGCCAGCTCCATCCTCTTATGCAGTGGTTCACAGACCGTAAGGCCAGCTCCATCCTCTTATGCAGTGGTTCACAGACCGTAAGGCCAGCTCCATCCTCTTATGCAGTGGTTCACAGACCGTAAGGCCAGCTCCATCCTCTTATGCAGTGGTTCACAGACCGCAAGGCCAGCTCGATCCTCTTATGCAGTGGTTCACAGACCGTAAGGCCAGCTCCATCCTCTTATGCAGTGGTTCACAGACCGTAAGGCCAGCTCCATCCTCTTATGCAGTGGTTCGCAGACCTCTAAATAAGTTGTATAATCCACGGCACCCCCTGAATGACATTGTCGATTATTTAGAACCTCAAGTCATATATTACGCCATAGGATATAAAACTTGCCCTCTAAGATCCAGTACGTCATGAGGAAATCTTAAATATCCCTTTCCTTGGTGTCTGCGTCTCTCTCTCTCTCCCCCCTCTCTCTCTCCCTCTCTCTCTCTCAGTGAGGGGCGCTAACGTATTAAAGTCTAACTCATGTTGGTTAGGTGATGTAAAACAAACACAAACATTAAACGCCATTAACAATAACGAGACAATGTAACGTAATATGAGGCACATTATGACGTACGTTTTCCCCTTCATTGTCAATGGCGTTTACAAAAGAAACATTGAACTAAAAGACAAACATTAAACCTGTATATGATCCCATCTGAACGGGGAACCCATTTTGGTGTTAGCATCTAGTTATGCTTTAGCTATTGAAAAATAGCAGATCTACGCGCTCATGGCGCGCTACGAGCTTGTAGGTCTGCTATTTTTTGAAAAATCGAAGAACGACTGACATTTTTTTAGAATCTGATCTCAGGTCAGAATGGGTTAATCAGACCATAGTGTGTGTCCAGTGGAAACCTCGTCTGAATCTGATCTCAGGTCAGAATGGGTTAAAGGAGTGGCTCAAAAACAGAGGAATAGCGGAGAATCTTTAGATCTCGCCGCGCCACGAGTCTCATCAAAAACAAAATGTCAACACCTCCACCGCCTCCACGGGGGTTTTAACCCATTCTGATCTGAGATCAGATGAATAGAGGTTTCCACTGGACACACACTACTGGTCTGATTAACCCATTCTGACCTGAGATCAGATTAATACGAGGTTTCCACTGGACACACACTACTGGTCTGATGAACCCATTCTGACCTGAGATCAGATTCTAAAAATGTCAGTCGCTCTTCGATTCTTCAAAAATAGCAGACCTACAAGCTCGTAGCGCGCCACTCGGGTGGCGCGCTATGAGCTTGTAGATCTGCTATTTTTCATAGCTAAAGCATAACATGATGCTAACACCAAAATGGGTTCCCGTTCAGAATGGGATAAACTTGAAAGAGGGGGGGCGCCGGCGAGGGGGGGGGGGCCTTGTTCTCTGTGATATAGAAAACATCTAAAAGGTGAAATAAATAAATGAATAAAGGCTTCAAAAAACCCCTGGAGGAGGGAGGGGAGGGGAGGGGAGGGGAGGGGTTGGCAGCCACCGGTGGCACGGTGGCATGTTTTAACTTCCACAGGCGGCGACACCGAATGAATTTAAAGAGTGGCCTCTGGGTGACTTTTAACACCCTGGGGGGCTTCAATAGAGACGGCTGAAATGATCAGAGAGCGTGTGTGTGTGTGTGTGTGTGTGTGTGGGGGGGGGGGGTGACTGCACACGAGAAGCCCTTCTTTGCCAGGCCCGAGATGAATGTAGCTTTTTGATTGGTTGGCCTCAGACGACGAGGAAGTCATGGAACAGGTCTGAGTGCATTGAGACCATTTGTCCAGAGGGCGTGCGTGTGCGCGTGCGTGCATGCGCGAAAGAAGGTAGGCATGCAGTAATGGAGATAAGAGGACGTTAGGGGTGTGTGTGTGTGTGTGTGTGTGTGTGTGTGGTGTGTGTGTGTGTGCGTGTGCGTGTGCGTGTGTGTGTGTGTGTAGGAGGATACACAGGAGATCTCACTAGAACATTCTCCATTCATTGAGCAGCTCAGAGGAATAGGAATGTAAAAGAAGAACAAATAAAAACAGCCTCTGCGATACAAGTGACCTTGAAACTGAATAGCTAGTGGATCTCTCTCTCTCTCTCTCTCTCTCTCACACACAACACAACACACACGCCGCGCATTCGCACACACCTCAGTCTGAGTGGGCGGAATTCTGCAAGGGCAAACAAAAACAAACCAAAGCTGTACAGAACATTTATAAACAAAAGAAACATATGACGCAGGTTAAGATTATGAGTTACCATGGGGGGACACATAACATGTATGTTTTCTATGTCGTTATATACAGCCCTCATATCATTATGTCGTATGTCCTATTCTCAAGATGTCCTATTCTCCAATACAGCCAGGCTGATCTTTAAAAGAAAAAAAAATCAGACCAGTCTGAAGTGAGCGGTGCAACAGCGCCCCTGTTGGTACTCTAAACATATAGGGACAGACATATAGGCTGTTCCTTGGAGTGGTTGCACCACTCAAAAATAAAATAAATACATAGCAATTAAGGCTCAACCTCTGGGCAGCGATATTTACATTTCTACAGAGAAAGACACATTTCCAAAAGAAGAGCATATTTTCTCTCTCTCTCGGCATGGGGGGGAGGGGGTCCATTTATTCATAACTTGCTGTGGCCCGTGGGACTGCATGGGGATAGGCTAAGCTTCATCCCTGCTTCTTCTGGTCAGACCTGCATTTCCTTTCGGAAAAACAATTTGAAGTTCAAATTCAAATCTCTCCCTCCCCCCCCTCCTCTCCCTCTCTCCTCCCCCCTCTCTCCCTCCTCTCCTCCCCCCCCTCTCTCCCTCTCTCCCTCCCCCCCTCTCTCCCTCTCTCCCTTCCCCCCTCTCTCCCTCTACCCCCTCTCTCTCTCCCTCTCTCCCTCCCCTCCCTCTCTCCCCTCTCTCCCTCCCCCTCTCTCCCCCCCCCCTCTCTCCCCCCCTCTCCCTCTCTCTCTCTCCCCTCTCCCTCTCTCCCTCTCTCCCCCTCTCTCAGCAGTGTTATTATCGGACCACTGCAGTAGTGGGAGGAATCCTGCATTGTGAGGGCGGAATGCGTTTGTTTACTGCAGAAAACAGAAAACACAACCACTGGCCTCTCGCTGGATGCTCTGGGTTTGTTTGGGTAGAGATGGGGATGTTCTGGTTTGTTTTGGTTATTGGGCAAAGCAAAACAAACCGTGTTCTACAGTATAGCTATCCATGACCCAACATTCATGCTCTGTCCGTTGCTTCGTTATTGATTACTTTGAAGTATAAGTAAGCCTTGCCGAGCCATGAGGCCCATAGGGCAGGAGCTTATCTCCTGTTTCTGTAGCGTGAGGCAGCTTGATGTACAAGTACTGTACACCCCCTGGACATGATGCTAGTGATGTACACGTACACCCCCTGGACATGATGCTAGTGATGTACAACGTACACCCCCCTGGACATGATGCTAGTGATGACACGTACACCCCCTGGACATGACGCTAGTGATGTACACGTACACCCCCTGGACATGATGCTAGTGATGTACACGTACACCCCCTGGACATGACGCTAGTGATGTACATGTACACCCCCTGGACATGACGCTAGTGATGTACATGTACACCCCCTGGACATGACGCTAGTGATGTACATGTACCCCCTGGACATGATGCTAGTGATTGTACATGTACACCCCCTGGACATGATGCTAGTGATGTACATGTACACCCCCTGGACATGATGCTAGTGATGTACATGTACACCCCCTGGACATGATGCTAGTGATGTACACGTACACCCCCTGGACATGATGCTAGTGATGTACACGTTTACACCCACTGACATGATGCTAGTGATGTACACGTACACCCCCTGGACATGATGCTAGTGATGTACACGTACACCCCCTGGACATGATGCTAGTGATGTACACGTACACCCACTGGACATGATGCTAGTGATGTACACGTACACCCCCTGGACATGATGCTAGTGATGTACATGTACACCCTCTGGACATGATGCTAGTATGTCGCAGGGACACGTCGTAGCCCCAAACCAACGCTTGATGTCTGAAAACCCACCTTTTCAGACTCCATCATGGCCCATAGCACTTACCCCACCCCCTTAGATAGCATTTATGTAGACTTAGATAGCATTTGATACAGACTTATAGCATGTTATGTATACAGCACTATAATTGCATTGTATGTAAGTCATAGCACGTCATAGTACATATGTATAGCATCGTATAGTATATATGTATAGTTTATATGTATAGTTTCATTATATAGATATCCCACTGTTACGTTCTTAGCTTACGCATGTTTCATGATAAATGCTTATGTGCTTTTTGTTCTTGCTTAATGTAAGTCGCTCTGGATTAAGAGCGTCTGCTAAATGCATAAATTGTAAATTGATGCTGAGTGAGGTCAGAGTGTTTGGTATGACCTCCCAGTCCAATGAGCTGGTATTTAGTTATTTGATGGGTACTACTTTATGCAGTGGAAGGTTGTGAAGAAGTAAACATAAAAATAGCATGCATAAAGTATAAAATGTGGTATAATTAATTAAACTGTGTGTGTTAGAACTGTTCATGTTCTGCTAACATAAATGTCTAAAAACATTATAAATTAATAAACATGTTTATGGAGGTCCATAAAAACTGGCAATGACACGGGAAGACAAGTGAAATAAGTTTAAGAAAATATATCCTTCATAGATAAAGAAACAAACTTCCTCACAGAGCCAAAAATACATCTAGCTGGCATTGAGAAAAGGAAGAGACAGTTTGTACCAGACACTCACATGACTACACAACGTAGGACTGTGGAAGTGAAAATGCTTTTTCACCCAAGTTACAACTCTTAAACGGATATGGTTTCTTGCTTTAAATTGGATTATCTTTTGTGTAAAGTGTGTAAAGTGTTGCTAATTGTCTCAACAGGCCAAAGGCATGGGAAAGAGTATGTTTTGCACTCCATATTCCATCCTAATTGGCTAACATTATGGCTTTCAAAGTTTGCAGGACTGGCACGTTTTGAACAGGAGGAATTATCCAATTGCCATCAAAAGGCATGAGAACAAATGTCACCCTTTTCACAGTCCCGAGGGGCACTTTGTCTAGTTGAAACTGCAACGGCACAGGTTAAATGGTAAATGGTGCATTTATATAGCGCCTTTATCCAAGGCGCTTTACACAGATTGTGCATTACATTCACCCATTCACACACACATTCATACACCGATGAAGGAGGAAACCATGCAAGGCACCAACCAGCACATCAGGAGCAATTAGGGTTCAGTGTCTTGCTCAAGGACACTTCGACACTAACTCTGGGGGAGCCCACAGGGTTCGAAACCACTCTACCCCTGAGCCACCGCCGCCCCTACAGGTTACGGCAGTGACCTTTTAGCCGCTAACCCAAAAGACAGATCAGATGTTTGTCCCGGGACCCAAACTAGTGAAAAATAGTAGATCTACAAGCACACAACGCGCCACAATTGTTTTTGATTTCTTTATGAAATTACAAAACAATTGTTATTAATTCATGAAAATGTTGTGCTTTTTTTAGGGGAATGTTTTTTTTAAAAGGTTTTTAAATAATAATAACAAAGAACAAAATGTATGCCCCCCCCCCCTCCACCCTCCTCATGAGTTGGCACTTGGAAGTCTGTCCATGCCGGCTCACAGTGCATTGTCTGTGTGGAACGCGGCCAGATCACAGCCAGAGAGGAGCTTTAGGCAAGAACAATACTGTGGCCAAAAGGCTTAGCCTCAGACACAATGGGAGCCTCAAACACACAGACAGACACGTCTTCTTCTCTGTGCCAGAAGGAGAAGAATGAATGGGGCACATCAAGGCATGCAGCCACTGCATGGTCGGATTTATGCGCCTTGTCGTCGCATGCCGAAAATAGCCATCTATATAAAGGTCAAGGGTCAAGGGGACGTATGGAGGGGGGGCATACATTATAGGCACGAGGGCAGCGCAATGGCACTGCATGTGACCGTCTTGCCATCTTCCACTCCAAGGAACAGCAATGTTCGTGTTCACCTATGTGGCCATGAGCACCAGTATATGACTATTAGTACCAGTAGGGGCGCTGTTGTGCCAGAAACAGAGAGAGTGCTTCACTGTTGCCTGCTAATGAGAGAGAGACAGAGACAGAGAGAGAGAGAGAGAGAGAGAGAGAGGCAGCACAAGTAACCACTTTAAGCCCGATGTCAAAAAAGAAAGTCATGACAGTTTTCTGAAATACCTAGATATGTTTCTATGTCAGTGGTTCTCAATATCTCATGTCAAGGACCCCAAAATAAATCTGTATTTGGCCACCGACCCCCCCATCTGAAAGTATATGGCGGTCCGTTTGGTTCCATTTGTACACTCTCAGAGTTTAATTAACACTGATTTTACGATATAAATCGGGGTCCCAGAGATGGAAATGCCATTAAATGGGGGTGCTTGAAATGAAAAAAAATGTAATGGTTGAGAGGCACTGATAGAACTGCAATGCAAATCTTCACATGATAAAGTTTCGGAAAGCGCTGACCTAATGTCTCCCATGCTCGCTGGATTAGCGACGGACAAACATGCCACCCTCCTCCCCCTCTTCCTCCTCCCTCATCCTCCTCCTCCTCTACTCCCCCTCCTCCTCCACCTTCTCCTCTTCTTCCACTCCACTCCCTCCCCCTCATCCTCCTCCTCCTCCTCCTCCTCTACCCCCCCTCCTCCTCCTCCTCCTCCTTCTCCTCTCCTCCTCTTCCACTCCACTCCCTCCCCCTCCTCCTCCTCCTCCACCTTCTCCTCTCCCTCCCCTCCCCTCCTCCTCCTCCTCCTCTACTCTCCCTCCTCCTCACTCCACTCCCTCTACTACCTCCTCCTCCTCCTCCTCCTCCTCCTCCTCCTCCTCCTCCTCCTCCTCCTCCTCGGTTAAATGGGACGTGAAGGCTCGGCTCGGGTCATCTCAGGTCAGGTAAATTTCCAAGACAGACAGATGCTTGCCGGAGATGCCTCGCTCTAAAAGGGCGGTCTCTCTCTCTCTCTCTCAGTGCTGACCGGAGCAGTTCGACAAATACACATCCTCCTAGAGCGCTTTATATGAACCGTCATCATATCGGAGGGAGAGCCCATTAAGACCTGGAACACATCTGTGTCACTTCAGCGTTTAACCACATTAACCATTATTTTTAGATACTTTATAGCTATTGAAAAATATGCAGATATACAAGCTCGTAGATAATAATAATAATAATAATAATAATAATAATAACAAAACTTTATTTGTATAGCACCTTTCATGACATGAAATGCAGCTCAAAGTGCTTTACAGAGCAATGAGAAAAAAAAGAAAAGCAAGGCAACGACATTAAAAAACAAGATGTGCTATTTTCAAAAAAATCTTGAAAATGTGTGCAAATCTTTGAATATAATATTTATTTTTTAACTCGTATCTTTGCTTCTGGGTGGGATGTCCCTGGAACAACGAACGCATTTTCAGATGGGGGGGGGGGGGTCCGGTGGCCACAAAAACAGATATAAGTCTGGGGGTTCTTGACATGATATAGCTTGAGATCCACCGGAAAGGAAAACTGTCAGGATTTAGAAGACTTTAAGAGCAGAAGTGGTCTTCATCAGGGCAATTAGTATGAAAATCATTTGACACTCTCTCTCCTCCTCA
>NC_139697.1:16133821-16137293 GCF_964188405.1 Protomyctophum parallelum | reverse complement strand
TCTCTCTCTCTCTCTCTCTCTCTCTCTCTCTCATATATATATATACAACAAACATGCCAGGTTGCCACCGTTGCTCCGTGACAGAATGGGTTCAAATGCAAGGAAATTAATATGCATTAAGTATGCAACGTAATAAGTAAAGCATACTGTAAAAGCTATGCGTTTACAGTATGCAACGCATACTGTAAAAGCTATGCGTTTTATATTCTCTCTCCCTCTCTATTTCCAGAAGAGCCAAAGTTCAAATAGGGCTGAAGCGATTAATGCATGTTTTGTAATATAAATACAAATCTGCATGCAAAGTAACTAGTAGTAACTGAAGTATAAAACAGTATCAAATACAATATTTGCCTCAGAGATGTAGTGGAGTAGAAGTAAAAGTATAGACAATTTGAAATACTGCGATAAAGTAAAAGCACCACTAAATTGCACGTATAAGTACAGTACTTGAGTAAATGTACTTAGATACTTCACACCACCGTATCTGAACCGTACAAATATAAAAAGCGCCGTCATGTGCAAATATTTATTCCTGAGAACATGCTCGCTGTATATCGCAACGACGACAGAGTCCAATCTGTCGGGAGAAAAGGTACCCTAGAAAGACGAGACCGCAATCTTTAACTCATTTTGACCCGAGGACGATTCTACAAATGACTTCTAAATCCTGACAGTTTTCTGATAAAGCTATGTTTCTATGTCAGTCGTTCTTCGATTTTTCCAAAAAATAGCAGACCTACAAGCTCGTAGCGCGCCACTCGGTGGCGCGCTATGAGCTTGTAGATCTGCTATTTTTCAATAGCTAAAGCATAACATAATGCTATAACACCAAAAGGGGTTCCCGCCCCAAAATGGGTTAAGAACCACAGGCTTTACACAAACTCATTATATGAAGCAGAATTCACTTCTTCGTCCGTATGGAAGTGGAGAGACGGTTCTGCAGAACAGAGAGGGGTTCTGCTGGGAGTGGAGAGACGGTTCTGCAGAACAGAGAGGGTTCTGCTGGGAGTGGAGAGACGGTTCTGCAGAACAGAGAGGGTTCTGCTGGGAGTGGAGAGACGGTTCTGCAGAACAGAGAGGGTTCTGCTGGGAGTGGAGAGACGGTTCTGCAGAACAGAGAGGGTTCTGCTGGGAGTGGAGAGACGGTTCTGCAGAACAGAGAGGGTTCTGCTGGCGAGATACCAGAAGCCAGACGTTTATTTATGGCGTGTGGCAAAAGATTCACAGTTGCTTTTTAGCCGCAAGCTGCAAAAAGGGAAAAAAAGAAAATAGTCAAGGCTGCAGCGAGTGTGATGACACTCTGTCTACTAAATCCTGCTTCACAACTCAGCATGCACGCACGCACACACACACACACACACACACACACACACACACACACACACACACACACACACACACACACACACACACACACACACACACAGAGTTGTTTGCACCTGGAATTCTGGTTGCGCAGCCCCCCCCCCCCCCCACACACACACACAACACACACACACTTGGAGTCACAGCGAGGAATACATTTACAACGTTTTTTCCTTTTCAACACTCATCTCCTGACAGCCACTGAGGAGCGACTCTCCAACCCCGAAAACAACTGCACAGTGCACACACACACACACACACACACAAACACAAACACACACACACTGCACACACACACACACACACACACCCTTCACTAAAGAACAACGCCGACACATTTTGTCATAATAATATGCTGAATACGACGTTTCCACACAACAACAAGCCCTGCTGCGTTTAGAGAGAAGCTATGATGAATATGTCGCTGCCTGAAACAACGTCTGGGCGGAAACGTCTTATCTCCATATTTTAACTTTGTTTTTTGTGTTTGTTTGAATGGTAAAAGGTGCACTTATCCAAGGCGCCTTTACATAGATTGTGCATTACTTATACTACCCCCCCCCCCCCCCCCCCCCAATCACACACATTCACACACCGATGGCGGAGGAGGAAACCATGCAAGGCACCAGCGTCTTGCTCAAGGGCACTTTGACAATAACTCTGTGTCTGAGGGGGGAGGGGGGGCTAACTGGGAACCAGTGTTTTTTTTGGCATTTTGATTTTAGTTTTAGTCATAGTCAATGGTTTTCATTTAGTTTCAGTCACATTTTAGTCACCTGGAATGTTTTAGTGTTGGTCTAGTTTTAGTCGACTAAATGTCATAAGATTTTAGTCGACTAAATCTTCAGTTGAATTAGTCGACTAAAATGTGTTTTGGCTGGCCTTGATGCCGTCTTGATGACTGAAAATAGCAGATCTACAAGCTTGTAGATCTGCTATTTTCAGCATGCAACCAAGTGTAAAATGACTTGTACTGGATCTCTTGTCCACTATAGTCCCTTCCTAACATTTTAGTCTGGTTTTTATTTGTTGACGAAATTGTCAATATATTTAGTCTTAGTTTTAGTCACCATCGTTTAGTTTCCATTTAGCTTGTCAGTGTAAAAAAAAAGGTAGTCACAGTGCATATTACTGTCGAGGTGGGGAAAAGATAGCTGATCTACAAGCTCAAAACGTGTCGCAATGCGACGCGTTTTGAGCTTGTAGATCAGCTATTTTTGCTATATTTGAATTGAAAACCTGAAAGTTACCTTTTTATTGAATTTCAAATGCATTTACCGTAGTTATAGTTATGTGAACTATGTAATGCCCACGCCTGCATTACATAATCTCGGCCTGGCGGAGACAAATCATTTTGTCATGTCTGTAATCTTGCTCTGCATCAATTCAATACTAGAGCCTGGTTGTTGTAAACACAGCCCTCGGTCGCGGAAATCACATTTCGTTTTGTCTGTGCCTGAAATCAAATGAAATCCTAATGTCATTTCCCGCGAGCTACAGGGCTATACAACACTTTAACGGGCTCTATCAAAACAGTGATTGTGTCACACGGCAGAGCCAGTGAAGAGGAATGACCTGCGTAGTCACCTCTCCTCACCTCACCTCACCTCACAGGAGAGACTCACCGTGTCCTGAAATACACACCTTACAAGAGACTCACTCCACTCACTGTGATCACCCTGGATAACCTGCAAAGGACTCTGGCCTCCTCCCAGCTATGGGGTTGGTTTGGACTGGCCTCCTCCCAGCTATGGGGTTGGTTTGGACTGGCCTCCTCCCAGCTATGGGGTTGGTTTGGACAGCACATTTTGTTTCAGTCATAAATAGTCTTTGGAATAAAATGCCATTTAGTTTTTAGTCATATTTTAGTAGATGATCTGTTATTTTCAGCATGCAGCCAAGTGTAAAATGACTTATACTGGATCTCTTGTCCACTAGTGCCTTCCTAACATTTTAGTCTATAGTTTTTATTCATCGATGAAATTGCCATATATAGTTTTAGTCATCATAGCTTAGTCTTCATGTAGTTTACATTTAGTCTTCGTCAGTGGAAAATGGTAGTCGTCTAGTCGACGGACATGTTTCGTCTTTTTTGTTTTAGTCTGCC
>NC_139697.1:16108821-16128821 GCF_964188405.1 Protomyctophum parallelum | reverse complement strand
CTAGGGTGGGGTACCCTCACATGTTCTCCCCGTGTCCCCTAGGGTAGGTACCCTCACATGTTCTCCCGTGTCCCCTAGGGTAGGTACCCTCACATGTTCTCCCCGTGTCCCCTAGGGTAGGTACCCTCACATGTTCTCCCCGTGTCCCCTAGGGTAGGTACCCTCACATGTTCTCCCCGTGTCCCCTAGGGTAGGTACCCTCACATGTTCTCCCCGTGTCCCCTAGGGTAGGTACCCTCACATGTTCTCCCCGTGTCCCCTAGGGTAGGTACCCTCACATGGTGTCCCCTAGGGTAGGTACCCTCACATGTTCTCCCCGTGTCCCCTAGGGTAGGTACCCTCACATGTCCTGGTCACTAAACTGCCTCCCCCTGGCCAGCCGGGGCGCCTGATGGAGGGGGAAAGGAACTGGTTGGAATAACGTGTTCCTTCCACGCGCTACGTCCAACCAGGGAAACTCCCCCCTGTCAGGTGTAAAGGAGCAACTTGGACACTCAGGCATGAAGGAAGCATGAGTTCAAGTCCGTTGCTCTCCCCTTGTCCCCCATATATGGGGACTAGGTTGGTGGAGGGTGTGTAGAGCCCAGGATCACATTAGATGATTGACACAGGGGTGAAAAATGGGTTACAAAATCGTGGGATAAAAAATATATTAGAAAAAAAATGGGTATATATATATACAGGCCTATTGTTACCGTACCGGCCCCACTTGGGGGCAAAGAAACGGGACTCATGGTCGCAGCTTACGTATTTCCTGTAGGCGCACCTCTTCTACTACAGTGAACGGTAGAGTGACTGATGTTAGTCTGCCTCAAACGTTACTCTTTACCTGCTTTTCACTAACACTAACATTACAAAGATGCTCCAGAACATCGAGATGAACCCGTTTAGTTTATGGCTGCTCCAACAGTAGTGGCAACATTAAAAAAAATGTGCGTGCTTGTATTCTGGGTGTGTGTATGAAAGAGAAGTGTAAAGTCTGAGCTCAGCTGAGAGGGTCATTGAAAGTTTCTTGTTTGTTCAGAGTTGCCTTTGAGGTTCACTTCATTCATGTGATGTTGCAGAGAGCGTTGTTCACGTTGAAAAGATGTCGCGTCATCACACACACGCACACACACACACACACACACACACACACGTGCACACACACACACGTGCACACACTATGACGACTTGGACTGGCAAACTCCCTGCGTTGAACTGAACTGCAAGGTTTTTTGGCTCCGTGTGTTGCTGCATTCTCTCTCTCCCTCTCTATCCCTCCCTCCCTCTCTCTCTCCTCTCAGACTTCGTGACTGTGGTCGATAGCGGGTGACCAAGTGATATTATTCCTTGAGGTGAAGAACTTATTTTTCAGTGTTTTTGGTTTTAGGAGGAGGAGGAGGAGGAGGAGGAGGGGGGGGGGGGGTCTCTGGCATGGGATTAGGAACTCTGTGAACTCTGGACATAAATTTTCAAGTATGCCTGACTGTGGTCGAACGCGGAGGACACTCCGTAAGTTAGACTCGTCCGCTGGTTGTCAAAAGTGGACGTCCAGCAGGAACCCTCCAGGGTTACAAATGGACCCTTTTTGAAGGTCTGTAACTGAGGTTTAACTAAATGGAACAAAAGGGCCCAGAATGGGTCAACCTACACAGGGAGGCTGTCAGAATCTTCCATAAAACACCTGACCGGGACCAGAGTAGTAGAGTAGGAGAGTAGCTACATGGGCGATAGTTCCACACATTGCTCCTATGGCTGGAACTATCCCATTGATACAAAGCGGGTGCCTATGGGCTATAGTTCCACACATTGCTCCTATGGCTGGAACTATCCCATTGATACAAAGCGGGTGCCTATGGGCGATAGTTCCACACATTGCTCCTATGGCTGGAACTATCCCATTGAGATAGAATGAGCACTTCCGCATTCCATTGTTACAATGGGAGTCAACGCTATAGTGTCGCCACTCTCTTACTAGAGTACTCTGGCCGGGACAAACGCTCCACAGGTCCCAGACTCCTCTATACCTCATGGTTCCCAAACGTCTGGCCGGGACAAACGCTCCACAGGTCTCAGACTCCTCTATACCTCATGGTTCCCAAACGTCTGGCCGGGACAAACGCTCCACAGGTCCCAGACTCCTCTATACCTCATGGTTCCCAAACGTCTGGCCGGGACAAACGCTCCACAGGTCCCAGACTCCTCTATACCTCATGGTTCCCAAACGTTGTAATTTATACTCCCCATTACAATTAGAACTGCAGTCACTCCTAATCCGTCCGCCGTAATCTGAAGGCTCAACTTCAGTTCACAGGCTCCACTTTAGCACATGTAGAACTTGCCGTTACACTTAACCCCAGCCTTGACGACCACGCAGTCAAACGTTAACCCAATTCTGACCCGAGATCAGATTCATACGAGGTTTCCACTGGGACACACACTGGTCTGATTAAAAATATAATTTAGACAGCAGGTTATTTAGCGTGCCAGCCCAGGTTAATTTGTTGACCTTCATAATTATTTGTTAGTTTTCAATGTACATTATTTATGATCCTATAGATTACGGAGTCTCTGCATTTGATGCATTATACCTTTTGTTTACCTTGCTTACTGTAAATTGCTCTGGATTAACCCATTTTGGGGCGGGAACCCCTTTTGGTGTTAGCATCATGTCATGCATTAGCTATTGAAAAATAGCAGATCTACAAGCTCATAGCGCGCCACCGAGTGGCGCGCTATGAGCTTGTAGGTCTGCTATTTTTGAGAAATCGAAGAACGACTGACATAGAAACATGGCTTTTTCAGAAAACAGTCAGGATGTAGAAGACATTTTTAGAATCTGATCTCAGGTCAGAATGGATTAAATCATTGCAAATTCTACCACATCATTGTCTAGTTCAGAGTGTATGCAGCCTTGAGTTGACCAGCTGACCGCCCGCTGCCCCCCCCCCCCCCTCCCTGTCCAGCAATGAAACGCACCAGCAGCATCATATTGTAGTTTTACAGCCACCTCGGGGTGGAGGGGGGGCACTGTACGCGAGGAGGAGGAATGCGGAGAAAAAGTATGGTTTTATTGGCCACAGCAAAGGCCCCGTAGCTCTCGTTAGCCGCCTCTCCCAAATAAACATGTCCTCATCTCCTCCACGGGGTGTTAAAGAAACTCCTGACAACCATATAGGCTGAGGGGGGGGGGGGGGGGGGGGGGTGGAAGTGAGGACGTTGGAGAGAAAAGAAAAAAAATGGCAGCCGCCCTCGGGCCTGGACTCGTGGCTGTGAGGAGGTCGTAAACCCGGATAAATTAACAGGATTATACTCGAGCGACGGCGAGCGCCGCATGGCCCAGGTCTCTCTTTTTTTTGTTGTTTTATTGTATAACAGGAAGGCGCGTGTAATGCAACACTGCAGGTCAGATGTTTAGCGAGTCTTTAAGAGGTTTGCGCGCCTAAGTCCTGCCCTACAGTTGCTTATCAAGATGCATCCTCACACGTGAACAGAAAACACTGCATATTAATATATCGTCCTCCTTGCGTGGGGGAATTATGTTTCAGCTCAACCCAGCTGAAATAAATGGCGCGTTTTATATAGCGCCTTTATCCAAGGTGCTTTACAATGTGCTTTACATTCTGCACGCACACACGCACGCGCGTTTAGGGGTTCAGAGTCTTGCTCAAGGACACTTCGTCACTAACTCTCTGAGCGAGCTGAACGGGATTGAACTGGGAAGGGAACCGTCAGTCTGGTTCCCACATGCAGGGCCTATAGTGTATATACAGTACCTTGTCTTGCTCAAGGACACTTAGTTCGACCATGCAGTCATGAATGGTAACGTTGCTGTTGTGCCAGGCCTGGAATGGAACCGGGGACTCCTGGGCTCTCTAACCAAGAGGTTCTGCTCCCCAGGCGGGCTGCTGGGCTCTCTAACACAGAGGTTCTGCTCCCCAGGGGGGCT
Organism: Protomyctophum parallelum; assembly: GCF_964188405.1. Taxonomy (NCBI): domain Eukaryota; kingdom Metazoa; phylum Chordata; class Actinopteri; order Myctophiformes; family Myctophidae; genus Protomyctophum; species Protomyctophum parallelum. Next base: position 16,124,890 of record NC_139697.1, on the reverse strand, counting down.
GCAGGGCTCTCTAACACAGAGGTTCTGCTCCCCAGGGGGGCTGCAGGGCTCTCTAACACAAAGGTTCTGCTCCCCAGGGGGGCTGCAGGGCTCTCCAAGAGGTTTTTAGTAGCGCGCCACCGAGTGGCGCGCTACTAAAAATTAATCGAAGAACGACTGACATTTTTAGAATCTGATCTCGGGTCAGAATGGGTTAATCAGACCAGTGTGTGTCCAGTGGAAACCTCGTATGAATCTGATCTCGGGTCAGAATGGGTTAAACTGAAGTGATTCATTCCAATCAAATATCATCTAAGTATTGGGAGGCACCACTAGGACTGGATGTGTCATGGCAACCTATAGGGGGCCACGGCGCCCACTTTGAGGACCACTGTCTGCTCTAATCATTCAGCTCACCTGCAGGCTACCGTGACCGTTTACAAGCCCCTCTGTATCTCCTGTCCTCTGGTCTGCCAGTCACACCTCCTCCTCCACCACCACCTCTCTCTCCTCTGGCCTGCCAGTCACACCACCTCCTCCACCACCACCTCTCTCTCCTCTGGTCTGCCATGCAGTCACACCACCACCACCTCTCTCTCCTCTGGTCTGCCAGTCACACCTCCTCCACCACCACCACCTCTCTCTCCTCTGGTCTGCCAGTCACACCTCCACCACCACCTCTCTCTCCTCTGGTCTGCCAGTCACACCTCCTCCACCACCACCACCTCTCTCTCCTCTGGTCTGCCAGTCACAGCTCCTCCTCCTCCACCACCTCTCTCTCCTCTGGTCTGACAGTCACAGCTCCTCCACCACCACCTCTCTCTCCTCTGGTCTGACAGTCACACCTCCACCACCTCTCTCTCTCCTCTGGTCTGCCAGTCACACCACCTCCTCCACCACCACCTCTCTCTCCTCTGGTCTGCCAGTCACACCACCTCCTCCACCACCACCTCTCTCTCCTCTGGTCTGCCAGTCACACCACCTCCTCCACCACCACCTCTCTCTCCTCTGGTCTGCCAGTCACACCTCCACCACCACCTCTCTCTCCTCTGGTCTGCCAGTCACACCACCACCACCACCACCTCTCTCTCTCCTCTGGTCTGCCAGTCACACCACCACCACCACCTCTCTCTCCTCTGGCCTGCCAGTCACACCTCCTCCTCCACCACCTCTCTCTCCTCTGGCCTGCCAGTCACACCACCACCACCACCACCACCTCTCTCTCCTCTGGCCTGCCAGTCACACCACCACCACCACCACCACCTCTCTCTCCTCTGGTCTGCCAGTCACACCACCACCACCACCTCTCTCTCCTCTGGTCTGCCAGTCACACCACCACCACCACCACCTCTCTCTCCTCTGGTCTGCCAGTCACACCACCACCACCACCTCTCTCTCCTCTGGTCTGCCAGTCACACCACCACCTCTCTCTCCTCTGGTCTGCCAGTCACACCACCACCACACCTCTCTCTCCTCTGGTCTGCCAGTCACACCACCACCACCACCTCTCTCTCCTCTGGTCTGCCAGTCACACCACCACCACACCTCTCTCTCCTCTGGTCTGCCAGTCACACCACCACCACCACCACCTCTCTCTCCTCTGGTCTGCCAGTCACACCTCCTCCACCACCACCTCTCTCTCCTCTGGTCTGCCAGTCACACCACCACCACCACCTCTCTCTCCTCTGGTCTGCCAGTCACACCACCACCACCACCTCTCTCTCCTCTGGTCTGCCAGTCACACCACCACCTCTCTCTCCTCTGGTCTGCCAGTCACACCTCCTCCACCACACCTCCCCCCCTCTCTCTCTCCCCCTCCTCCGCTCACTGACTTTTATCTCCCTCTCTGGCAGTGCTTGAGTTGCTTCTTAAAACTTTTTATCATCTCTGGCATCAACCTCTCAAGTCACCCTCCCTTTCCTATTCCTCCTCTTTACACGCTCTCCCACACACACACACACACACACACACACACACACACACTCTCCCCGCTCCCTCTGTGAGTCCAGCTCGCCCCGAGGGGAGGCGGGGAGGTATGTAAATTGTTGTCCCATTGATGTATGTTTTCCCTCGCCTGCTATCCATCCATCTTAATGGACTGGTTTCCCCTCTCTTCCCCTCACATGCCCTGTGATACGCTGCCTAGCATTACGTTACGCCGCGCTTGTTCAAAAAGAATGTGCGTTCTTTATCCAAAACTTACTATAGCCTGACTGACCGGTCGGTCGGTCGGTCTCCCATAAAATCACGTTCCTCAAACATTCCGTCTGTCAGGTGGAAACCTCATAATATGTCCAAACTGTAACTTTTCTTCAAATTAAAAAAATTAGCTCATCTACAAGCTTCGTGGCGCGTTTTGAGCTTGTGGATCTGCTACTTTTGATGCTTTTTGTGTGACGATGTATGTCTTATGATCAAGTATAGGCGTTCAATCCGTGCATTCACGAAAAACAATCAAAGCTAGAATATGGAGATATTAACCCATTTTGGGGCGGGAACCCCTTTTGGTGTTTTTAGGCGTCACGTTATACTTTTAGCTATTGAAAAATAGCAGATCTACAAGCTCATATAGCACGCCACCGAGTGGCACACTATACGAGCTTGTACTGTAGGTCTGCTATTTTTGTAAAATCGTGAAAATGTGACACATCTTTGACTATATATTCTTTCGGAGCCAACGTTTTAAACTCAAATCTTTGCTTCTGATTTTTCAGGGGGCCTTTTAAGATGAAATAGTTTGCTGACAGAAAACTGTCAGGATTTAGAAGACATTTTGTAGAATCGTTCTCCGGTCATGGGTTAAGCATTCCTGGATTCCAAATGGACCCTTAGAAGGTCTGTAGACTGTAACTCTGAGAGCGTACACATGGAACCAAATGGACCCGTACGGGTCCATTTGGTTCCATGTGTACGCTCTCAGAGTTATTGTGGTTCTTTTTAACCACCGGTATTGTAATTGTATATTATGGCAGACGTCAAGTCCACACATAAACCATCTCTGACAGTGTGATAAAAAACCTGTTTACGGAAAATAATATTTCCATGTGTAACGGAACCAATTCCTGTTTCCTCAATGTTGGGTCCGGTTCCTTTGGGTTCCAGGGATCCTGACCCTAATAAGGGCCTTTCTCGCCCCCCCCCCCCCCCCCCCCCCCTCTCCCATTCGTTTATATTGTGTTTAGGATCCAAGATGGCCGCAGCACCAGGAGGTGAGCGGGGGCGGGGTCGACATATGACCTTACTGGGCTGTGTTCACACATTCAAGACACCTGTCTTGTGTCTGTCTTGTGTCTGTCTGTGTTTAATGGCCGCTCCAATGCATTTCCAATGGAAGCCCATGTTATGGTTTGACATTTTGTCTGATGGGGGGAGGGGGGGAGGGGGGCAGAACACACCCATCAAAGCTGTGTTGAGACACAAGTCAGGTGTCAGACACAAGGCAAGTGTCTTGAATGCAGCTCAGTAAAGGGCATATGTCGCCCGCTCCACTCCGCCCCACCCCTTACGCATTACGTATGAGATGAACCGGTTTAGTTTCAGCATTTAAATATATGAGGTATATAAAGTACAGCAGCCTTGTGTTCATAAAACAGAAAGATTGGGTATTGGGTAAGACTGACGTTATGTACCTTTCAGGACCTTTCACTGCTTCGTCTCAAGTGTGCGTGTGCGTGTGCGTGTGCGTGTGCGTGTGTGTGTGTGTGCGTGCGTGTGTGTGTGTGATGACGCGACATATTTTCAACGTGAACAACGCTCTCTGCAACATCACATGAATGAAGTGAACCTCAAAGGCAACTCTGAACAAACAAGAAACTTTCAATGACCCTCTCAGCTGAGCTCAGACTTTACACTTCTCTCTCATACTGTACTGTGTGTGTGTGTGTGTGTGTGTGTGTGGGTGTGTGTGTGTGTGTGTGTGTTGCCTTGAAGTGTGTGTCTCTGTGTGATGACATGCTGTGATAGCCACTGTGTTGTTTGTGTACGTGAGGCTATATTTTGCCAGTGTGTGTGTGTGTGTGTGTGTGTGTGTGTGTGTGTGTGTTATCAGCGGTTTGGATCCTGGGAGTTCGCACAGCGCCAGTGGTGGAAAAAGTACTCAATTGTTTTACTTAAGTAAAAGTACTAATACTGAAATTTAGAAGTATTTCGTTACAAGTAAAAGTAAGGAATTGAAAATGTACTACTTGAGTAAAAGTACAAAAGTATCAGCATCAAAATGTACTTAAAGTACTAAAAGTATTGCAGTATTGAAGTTCAAAATGTGTAGAAAATCTTTTGAAAATAGCCGAGTATACAAGCTCACAATGTGTCGCAAATGGCCGAAATGTATATCAATGTACAAATATCAATGTAATCAAAATCGCCAAAGTAACTCAAGTTTTCAACTGCTGTGTGACCAACAGAGCATGTAAAGCAAACCAGTGGCTATATTATTAATTCGGCTTTTTGAGCCACGGAACCACCCTTTGATGACATCTAGCCTCGCTATAGACTCAATCTGAGGGGAATGGATAAAAGTGTGCATCTGTATACTGACTTGACGAAGATCTATCAAGATCGAAACGTCGTTTAATTCAATAAAGTAAATATTTAATAAAAGAATGGTGTGCGGGCCCTATACCTCCTTATTGGCCCTGCACGCACTGTCGGGGTGCATGTAAATAAGTATGCTCTGATTTAGCCTCTCAGACCCATAACTAAAGAATAATCTGTTGTCGTCGGATAAGATGTTGTCCACAATTCCATGTTGTATTGATGTTGGTACCATTAGGAGAGATAACAGGCAAACGTTGATAACAAAAATAAACATTCTTAGACATTATCCGATTGTGTAAACTTCTTCTAAATGAAGTATTACAGATGTTTTAACAATACTTGAGAGACAGCGTGAAACAAGACAAAATTGTTTCGTTTCACATTCTCAAGAGTTAAAGATCTATAAAGGGTCCATTTGGTTACCAACATCATTTAGCTGGGGACCACCTGGAACCTCCTCAAAGACCCCTGGTGGTACTGACACACACACACACAGTGGGACCAACAAAGCATGTAAACAGAGGCTCTCTCGCTCTGTTACGACTTGTCTGCAGGAGCCACGCACTGTTGCCATGTCGTGTCTGCGTATTAGAAGAGACTTTTGTTTTCTGCAAATGTTGCTCTATAGCTGCTGCAGGTTGTGTTTTTGTGGGGCTTGTTATCTATAGAGCAGGACCTCTCAAAGAGAGCATGCAGACCAGTGCTTTTCAACCCTTTTCATTTCAAGGACCATTATATATTTGGACATTTGACATTTGATGACATTTAGCCTCTCTGACCCAAAACTAAAGAATACATCTGTCGTTGTCGGATAAGACTTTGTCCACATTTTCCATGCTGTATTATTGGTATGTGGAGAGATAACAGGCAAACATTGAATTAAGTCATGCAGATGTTTAACCCATTCTGAACGGGGAACCCATTTTGGTGTTAGCATCATGTTATGCTTTAGCTATTGAAAAATAGCAGATCTACAAGCTCGTAGCGCGCCACTCGGTGGCGCGCTACGAGCTTGTAGGTCTGCTATTTTTGAAAAATCGAAGAACGACTGACATTTTTTAGAATCTGATCTCAGGTCAGAATGGGTTAACAATAATTAGAACTCTTGAGAGCGTAAAAAAAAACGTAAATCGCTTTACCCTCACTAAACTAAATATCTAATAAAAGGGTCCATTTGGTTACCAACTCTCCATCATTTAGCTGGGGGCCACCCATGGAACCCCTTCTCAAGGACCACTGGTGGTCCCCGGACCGCCTGTTGAAAACCACTGGTCTATAGGACGGTTTCTGGGGTCCAAATATTGGACCCTTGCAGGTATTTAAAAGGGCATTTACCCCATTTTGGGCAGGAACCCCTTTTGGTGTATTAAACATTATGTTATAATTTAGCTATTGAAAAAATAGCAGACCTACAAGCTCGTAGCGGTGGCGCGCTACGAGCTTGTAGGTCTGCTATTTTTGAAAAGTCGTAAACATGTGGCGCAAATCTTTGAATATATATTCTTTCAAAGTGAATGTTTTTAACTTGGGTCAAAAATGGGTTAAACATACTTTCCCTGACATAACAAAACCTTTATTGCAGCGGTTATCATACACTGCAGTAGTACTAGTTTACCTGCCGAAACACACTGCTCTCTCACTGTGTTTGTTTTTGGTATAGAACCAAATTATATATATTTTGATAATGACGGATCGATATTTTGAAAATAGTAGATGAGAGAGGTTTCTGCCCTGACGGCGACGACACTAGATAGATAGATAGATAGATAGATAGATAGATAGATAGATAGATAGATAGATAGATAGATAGATAGATAGATAGATAGATAGATAGATAGATAGATAGATAGATAGATAGATAGATAGATAGATAGATAGATAGATATATAGATAGATAGATAGTATGTAAAGTTTTCAAATAACTGTATAGTAGAGTAATTTGCCTCTTAGCTGTAGTGGAGCAGAAGTAGGCCTACAGTAAAAGTACAGAAAACTGGAAATACTCCAGTAAAGTAAAAGCAGCGCGCCTCCAAATGGTACAGTGCTGCATACATGTATGTATAGTTACTTTGCCCACTGCTACAGTGGAGCAATAGTTTGTTATATTCATGTACTCATTCTTTATACTAGACTTGAGGAAAAGCTAAAAAATGCACATCTGAGGAGGAGGCTGTGTCTATGCTTCTGCTTTTTACAGTCTGATCATGATCTCTCACACACACACACACACACATGGCCTTGTGGAATGACCAGCACAGCACAGCACTACAGTTAGGCTAGCAGCACAGCTCCTACTCAACCACATCATTAAAGCGGCGGCTCTTTAATTAGCTGTTTGGGGGCAGAAAATAGAGGCTTCTATAAAATGCCGCACCACTACTTTCTTATAGAGCCAGCAGGGAGGGAGGGAGGGCAGTGTCACACAGCAGTTTGACAAACAAGCTGTGTTGTTCTTCTGTTGTAGCACCCCCCCCCCACACACACACACACACACACACACACACACGCTTTGACACTATACCAGAGCCCCCCTCTGGTTCACAACTTGCAACATATCTGCACTTGTTTGGTTGTTTTGCAACAGAGAGAGAGAAAGAGAGAACAGAACAACAAGAAGAAGTGCATCAAAGTGACACAACATGGGTTTTCGTGCGTGCGCAATTCCCCCCCCCCCCCCCCCCCACACACACACACACTGCGAAACGAGCCGCCTGTTAGCCTTGGGGGGGGGGGGGGGGGGGTCGATCATCATATATCATTCATAGATTTATATGAATCCATTTGGACTATCATCTTTTAGATAGGGAAGCTATATAGTCAGACTCGATAGAATACTGATCATACTCTCTTCCTGATGCCAGCCCTTGAAGCATGCCTGTCTGCGTGTGTGTGTGTGTGTGTGTGTGTGTGTGTGTGTGTGTGTGTGTGTGTGTGTGTGTGTGTGTGTGTGTGTGTGTGTGTGTGTGTGTGTGTGGCAGCGTGCACGATTCATTCACCAAAGCAGTGAGCACAGCACCACGCACTTACAAGACTATAGTGCGAAGATAGAACAGAAGACATGCGATATTTAATCAGTCAGTCAGTCAGACTCCACAAGTATACAACGAACGAACGGGCGTGATAGATAGAGAGACTATAAGATTAGATAGAGAGCGGAGAGAGAGGGAGTCGAGACAGACAGAGAATGATGTTCTCATAACGACACGCTACATAGTAACATACATGTAACTATAAACGCCCGAAGAGATACGTCAGATCATAATAAGATCACAGCGGATCAAAAAGCATCGCCAACACTTGGACGCTATTTATGTTGCGACCATAACAACAACAATATAACAACAGCAGACAGACAGACAGACAGACAGACGTGTGTCTCAGAATCACTCAAAACAAAAAGCACAAACCTTGAGCAGGCAGCGGAGAGACTTCTCGTTTCGCGCAAAGAAAGCGCTGATGTTGTGTGAGTGAGTTGGTCCTTGTGTGTGTGTGTGTGTGTGTGTGTCTCTCTCTCTCTCTCTCTCTCTCTCTCTCTCTCTCTCTCTCTCTCTCTCTCTCTCTCTCTCTCTCTCTCTCTCTCTCTCTCTCTCTCTCTCTCTCTCTCTCTCTCTCTCTCTCTCTCTCTCTCTCTCGTACACACAGTCAGTCACACATACACACGCCACACGCACAGATAGTGCTGATGTTTTCACTTCCCCTATGTTTTCTTACGCCGTCTGCTGGCTGCCTGCTGCCCTGCCTGGGTTGAAGGTCTCTCTATCTCTATCTCTCTCTCTCTCTGATGATGATGATGATGGCGACCAATTAATTAGCCTACAGTGGTGACACAGAAATCACACCCGTGCGAAGTGAGGGGCGCTCTTATCGTCATACTACTCAATGATCTCATTCTGGCCAATCACAATTTGCGTCCTCACTTTTCCGTCTTCACTTAATTGTGTCTTCAATGTTTAGTTAGTTAATCTATAGCCTGGGCAGCATATCCTTCAATGTTTAGTTAGTTAACCAGTAGCCTGGGCAGCATATCCTTTAATGTTTAGTTAGTTAACCAGTAGCCTGGGCAGCATATCCTTCAATGTTTAGTTAGTTAACCAGTAGCCTGGGCAGCATATCCTTCAATGTTTAGTTAGTTAACCAGTAGCCTGGGCAGCATATCCTTCAATGTTTAGTTAGTTAACCAGTAGCCTGGGCAGCATATCCTTCAATGTTTAGTTAGTTAACCATGCAGTAGCCTGGGCAGCATATCCTTTAATGTTTAGTTAGTTAACCAGTAGCCTGGGCAGCATATCCTTTAATGTTTAGTTAGTTAACCAGTAGCCTGGGCAGCATATCCTTTAATGTTTAGTTAGTTAATCTATAGCCTGGGCAGCATATCCTTTAATGTTTAGTTAATCTATAGCCTGGGCAGCATATCCTTTAATGTTTAGTTAACCTATAGCCTGGGCAGCATATCCTTCAATGTTTAGTTAGTTAACCAGTAGCCTGGGCAGCATATCCTTTAATGTTTAGTTAGTTAACCAGTAGCCTGGGCAGCATATCCTTTAATGTTTAGTTAGTTAACCAGTAGCCTGGGCAGCATATCCTTTAATGTTTAGTTAGTTAACCAGTAGCCTGGGCAGCATATCCTTTAATGTTTAGTTAGTTAACCAGTAGCCTGGGCAGCATATCCTTTAATGTTTAGTTAGTTAACCAGTAGCCTGGGCAGCATATCCTTCAATGTTTAGTTAGTTAACCAGTAGCCTGGGCAGCATATCCTTCAATGTTTAGTTAGTTAACCAGTAGCCTGGGCAGCATATCCTTTAATGTTTAGTTAGTTAACCAGTAGCCTGGGCAGCATATCCTTTAATGTTTAGTTAGTTAACCAGTAGCCTGGGCAGCATATCCTTTAATGTTTAGTTAGTTAATCTATAGCCTGGGCAGCATATCCTTTAATGTTTAGTTAATCTATAGCCTGGGCAGCATATCCTTTAATGTTTAGTTAACCTATAGCCTGGGCAGCATATCCTTCAATGTTTAGTTAGTTAACCAGTAGCCTGGGCAGCATATCCTTTAATGTTTAGTTAGTTAACCAGTAGCCTGGGCAGCATATCCTTTAATGTTTAGTTAGTTAACCAGTAGCCTGGGCAGCATATCCTTCAATGTTTAGTTAGTTAATCTATAGCCTGTGCAGCATATCCTTCAATGTTTAGTTAGTTAACCAGTAGCCTGGGCAGCATATCCTTTAATGTTTAGTTAGGTAACCACTAGCCTGGGCTATAGGGCAGCATATCCTTTAATGTTTAGTTAGGTAACCAGTAGCCTGGGCAGCATATCCTTTAATGTTTAGTTAACCTATAGCCTGGGCAGCATATCCTTTAATGTTTAGTTAGTTAACCTATAGCCTGGGCAGCATATCCTTCAATGTTTAGTTAGTTAACCAGTAGCCTGGGCAGCATATCCTTTAATGTTTAGTTAGGTAACCACTAGCCTGGGCTATAGGGCAGCATATCCTTTAATGTTTAGTTATAGGTAACCAGTAGCCTGGGCAGCATATCCTTTAATGTTTAGTTAACCTATAGCCTGGGCAGCATATCCTTTAATGTTTAGTTAGTTGATCTATAGCCTGCGGGAAGCATATCCTTTAATGTTTAGTTAATCTATAGCCTGGGCAGCATATCCTTTAATGTTTAGTTAGGTAATCTATAGCCTGGGCAGCATATCCTTTAATGTTTATTAATCTATAGCCTGGGCAGCATATCCTTTAATGTTTAGTTAATCTATAGCCTGGGCAGCATATCCTTTAATGTTTAGTTAGTTAATCTATAGCCTGGGCAGCATATCCTTTAATGTTTAGTTAATCTATAGCCTGGGCAGCATATCCTTTAATGTTTAGTTAGTTAATCTATAGCCTGGGCAGCATATCCTTTAATGTTTAGTTAGTTAACCAGTAGCCTGGGCAGCATATCCTTTAATGTTTAGTTAGTTAACCAGTAGCCTGGGCAGCATATCCTTTAATGTTTAGTTAGTTAACCAGTAGCCTGGGCAGCATATCCTTTAATGTTTAGTTAGTTAACCAGTAGCCTGGGCAGCATATCCTTTAATGTTTAGTTAGTTAACCAGTAGCCTGGGCAGCATATCCTTTAATGTTTAGTTAACCAGTAGCCTGGGCAGCATATCCTTTAATGTTTAGTTAGTTAACCAGTAGCCTGGGCAGCATATCCTTTAATGTTTAGTTAGTTAACCAGTAGCCTGGGCAGCATATCCTTTAATGTTTAGTTAACCAGTAGCCTGGGCAGCATATCCTTTAATGTTTAGTTAGTTAACCAGTAGCCTGGGCTATAGGGCATATATCCTTTACGGGTTTATGATCCGGTCGGGAGCAGATGATATCGCTACGTCTTGTTGTAGTCATTGTTTTGTAGTCATCAGGCAGGAACCATCACTCCAGAACTTCCTTTAGTTTTCCATCAATCCGATTCTTCTCAATAAAAGCAGCAGGCTACGAGAGCTTTTATTGTTATTCTTCCTGTTTGAGGGAAAGGAAGTTCCAGACGATGGTTCCTGCCGGATGACTACAAAACAATGACTACAAAACAACATGACGAAATAACCATATCATCATCCGCTCCAGACCGGTTCAGATCCGCTCCAGACCGGTTCAGATCCGCTCCAGACCGGTTCAGATCCGGTTCAGATCCGCTCCAGACCGGTTCAGATCCGGTTCAGATCCGCTCCAGACCGGTTCCCACGGTGATTTTGGAACACAGAGCAGGTTTATAATACTCACATGTTTTACTTAAGTCCAAGTATCAATACTGCAATACTGACGTATTCTGCAGTATAGCAGAAGTCCAGAATTCAAAATGTACTTGATTAAAAGTAGCCTATTGGTATCAAAATGTACTTGATTAAAAGTAGCCTATTGGTATCAAAATGTACTTGATTAAAAGTAGCCTATTGGTATCAAAATGTAGTAGAACGTAGTTACTCATTATGCAGAATGTCCCATTTCAGGTTTCAAATCTTTTGAAAATAGCAGATCTACAAGCTTTTCAAATGGCCGAAATGTGTATATATATATATATATATATATATATATATATATATATATATATATATATAGGGCTGAAGTGGTTCATGTAGATATGTATTGTAATAATAATCAAAATCTACAAAGTAACTATAGTAACTAGTTTTCAAATAATTGCATATTGGTAAAAGTAGTATTAGTAAGTATAGCCTTGCCGAGTCATGAGGCCCATAGGGGGCCCTGTTTCTGTAGCCATGAGGCAGCTTGATGTACAAGTACACCCCCTGGACATGACGCTAGTATGTCGTAGGGACATCATCCAACCCTTGATGCTGAGTGTCAAGCAGGGAGGCACTGGGTCTTTGGTATGACCCGGCCGGGGATCGAACCCCGACCCCCCAGTCTCAGGGCGGACATTCTAACCACAAGGCCACTGAGCTGGTGGTAAAAGTACAATGTTATTTCCCCCCGGGTGGCCCGTGGCAGGCCCAGTGCACAATAAATAGTCTAAGCTAGCGTTTTACTGGAACTGTGAGTCTTCAGGTCCGATGATGAAATGTTTATGAAGATGTGGCGGTGGAGGCAGCAGGTCTGCTGCAGCAGTAGTTTAGTCTGGTACAGTATATACGCTCGCTTAAATTCCTCCATATTTTCATTGGACGACCGAAACAGAAACACACATCACGGAAGCATGCACTGCTAGCTGCGCCACACGGAGGCCTCCTCAGAGGGAGGCAGCATAACAATAGTGTTAATAATTCATAGACATTGATCTTTTCCATAATGCTAGATGCTACACACAGTGCACTGAGTGGGGGAAGCTATAGGTGCCGCTGAGCTGTGGTGTGCCCAGATGGCATATTATTGTCTCTCCATCCAACCGCTTATCCGTAGTCGGGTCGCAGGGGCAATTAACAGCTCCACCAGCAGAGAGCTCCAGACTTCCCTCTTCATAGCAACATTAGTATAACTCGATCCTGGGGGAACCCCGAGGTGGATCCGGCAGATATTGGAGATATAAACCCTCCAACACATTATAATGGTGTGTTAAAAAAGACCATCAAAAATGTGCCACGGACAAGACTAAGTCTTTGCCACCAGTGTATATTATTGTACATATTGATGACCCCTGGACACCTTCATACTCGATTTGATGAATTATTGGGTTCAAATCCTCAGATCTTGTATTGAACGGTTAATAAAGTATTCAATGGTAAAGAAAGAGAAGCAGCCGAGCGGGGAGGAACATGGGGGTGGGAGTGGGGTTGTGGGGGTGGGGAACAAAGGCTTTAGAGATAAAGGGTAGAGAGATAGAAGGAGGAATGTAAGAAAAGGAGAAGGATGAGTAATAATAAGGCATGGGAGATGTTTTGTTTGTTCAGTAATGTACGGATGCGTCGATGGGAGAGGCCACGTGTCAAGAAGCTATTCAGTGTGTCTGTCGTGTTCCGTGTGGAAGCAAATGATTGAGTTCTGATCCTCGCATCTCCTCCGTCACGTTGTTATATTTAAGTGGGAGGCTGATGTGTGCACGTCTACTAAATGGTGCATTTATATAGCGGCCTTCATCCAAGGCGCTTTACATAGATTGTGCATTACATTCACCCATTCACACTGAGGAAACCATGCAAGGCACCAACCTGCTCATCGGGAGCGATTAGGGGTTCAGAGTCTTGCCCAAAGACACTTCTACACTATATCTACTCTGGGGGAGCCCACAGGGATCGAACTGGGGACCTTCCGCTTCCCAAGTGGCCGCTCTACCCCCTGATCCACTGCTACCCTAGTCTGTCGTTACCAGACTGTTGACTCTCGCAATTTCCAAACGCTTTCCTCATACAGTCTGGAGCAACGGAAGAGCTGTCATGAGTAAGCGATAAGGCGGAAGTGGCGTTTCGTCTTTACAGTCGCGCAAATATATTCTAATATAAAAAGAAATCATCTAAGCATATAGCTTGTTGCTTAGCAGAAAAGAAAATACAAAAATTCAATGTAAAGATATTTCAAAATATATTTCCGTGAACGGAAATGGCAGCTTCCTTACTCAGCTCACGGGGCTGTAGGTCCAGACTCTATATAGCATTCTGTTACTCAGCTCACGGGGCTGTAGGTCCAGACTCTATATAGCATTCCTTACTCAGCTCATGGGGCTGTAGGTCCAGACTCTATATAGCATTCTGTTACTCAGCTCATGGGGCTGTAGGTCCAGACTCTATATAGCATTCTGTTACTCAGCTCATGGGGCTGTAGGTCCAGACTCTATATAGCATTCTGTTACTCAGCTCATGGGGCTGTAGGTCCAGACTCTATATAGCATTCTGTTACTCAGCTCATGGGGCTGTAGGTCCAGACTCTATATAGCATTCTGTTACTCAGCTCATGGGGCTGTAGGTCCAGACTCTATATAGCATTCTGTTACTCAGCTCATGGGGCTGTAGGTCCAGACTCTATATAGCATTCTGTTACTCAGCTCATGGGGCTATAGGTCCAGACTCTATATAGCATTCTGTTACTCAGCTCATGGGGCTGTAGGTCCAGACTCTATATAGCATTCTGTTACTCAGCTCATGGGGCTGTAGGTCCAGACTCTATATAGCATTCTGTTACTCAGCTCATGGGGCTGTAGGTCCAGACTCTATATAGCATTCTGTTACTCAGCTCATGGGGCTGTAGGTCCAGACTCTATATAGCATTCTGTTACTCAGCTCATGGGGCTGTAGGTCCAGACTCTATATAGCATTCTGTTACTCAGCTCATGGGGCTGTAGGTCCAGACTCTATATAGCATTCTGTTACTCAGCTCATGGGGCTGTAGGTCCAGACTCTATATAGCATTCTGTTACTCAGCTCATGGGGCTGTAGGTCCAGACTCTATATAGCATTCTGTTACTCAGCTCATGGGGCTGTAGGTCCAGACTCTATATAGCATTCTGTTACTCAGCTCATGGGGCTTTAGTTCCAGACTATATAGCATTTGGAGATTGTGGAATAGTTCTCTGGCTACACAAGACACTGGCCCCTTTCCTTGCTTTATCAAACGAGCTATTTAATAGTTTCCTTTGAGATGTAGGGGAGTAGAAGTAGACACCAGTGGCTGTGTGTTGAATTCTTCGACTTTGACGGAACATGTTCGTCGACTACCTTTTTTATTCCACAGAGGAAAACTAAATAAAAAACGAATAAGCCAAAAAAAAAAGAAGAAGCTGAAAATAAGGCTAAAATGTTAGGGAGCGACTAGTGGAGAAGAGATCCAGTATAAACTAAAAGACATCCCATGTCATTGGGAGTCGTTGGTTGTGCTCGGGTGTTACGCTCTGAAAATAGCAGATCCACAAGCTCACAACGCGTCGCGCTGCAACGTGTTGTGAGCTCGGCTATTTTCAGCGTGCTACAGTACCAAGTGTAAAATCAGGCAATCAGGTGATATCCTGGGCCAGATCTGAACAGTCTTGGTTTTACTTGATCTGGCCCCAATCCAGCCGGGTGCAATACTTCGTTTAGACAGTACTTGGTTTAGACTAGTCATTTGGTTAGACCAGTCATTAGTCCTACAACTACAACCTATCTCAAACCCTCACCCTAAACCTAACCTCCCACGGGGCAGCAGACCTAAACCTAACCTTAACCCATGTCTAACCAATGACTAGTCTAAACCTAGCCTCGGTACCAGTCTTTCATTTTCTTTGGTGCAAAAATTGAAAGCCTGGAGGAACGCATTGGCCGCTCTGGTCTAAAAGTGGGAGTCAACCCTTCCGGGTGGGCGTCGCTCCAAATGATGTGACGTAGCGCTGCACTAGGGGGGAGAGGAGGGGCCGGGGGTGACGGACAGATCGATGAGATCCAATCAGGGCGTGCGCAAATCTGAGCCGCGACCCGCCCCTCTAGACCAGAAACACGTTAGCAGGCTAGTCTAAACCTAACCTCCCACAGGGCAGCACACCTAAACCTAACCTTAACCCATGTCTAACCAATGACTAGTCTAAACCTAACCTCCCACGGGGCAGCACACCTAAACCTAACCTTAACCCATGTCTAACCAATGACTAGTCTAAACCTAACCTCCCACGGGGCAGCACACCTAAACCTAACCTTAACCCATGTCTAACCAATGACTAGTCTAAACTAAGTATGCACCCCTAACCTCCCACGGGGCAGCACACCTAAACATAACCTTAACCCATGTCTAAACAATGACTATAGTCTAAACTAAGTATGCACCCAATCGAGACGTCACTAATTCGTCCAAGGTCCTCCTGACCGTGCTTGCTGGGAAGCTACTATGACTAAAACAAAAATAAAAATGTCCTGTCAAGATCAGCACTGAAGACTGCTGTGGTATTCTAGTCATGCAGTCGCAGCAGTCCCACTGAGTCCCACAGCCCTCTCATCTCAACAGTAGCAGCAGGATTAGCACAGTGAGGCCATGATGTGCTGCTGCTCTGCTGTTTACCCTCATGCATGATCTGGAGTAATGGAGGCCTCACACACTACAGCAGGGCAGGGCACGCACGCACACATATGTACACATACACAGACATGCACGCAC